>NW_021834335.1:32500-49165 GCF_006345805.1 Octopus sinensis
TATTTGAATCAACCGGAAAGTTTCTTTTTATTATCGTGTTTCACGCCTTTCTTTTTGTAGCTACTATTCACTATTCTACTCTTTCTCTACAACTTTTGCTTATCCAGATTGAAATTTGAATAAATTTTTTTTGTCTTTCTGAAATATATGTCGATAGAGTGTCAAGTAAGAACAAAAAAACAAAAACAAAAAAAAACCAAAACAAAAACAAACAAACAAAAACAAAAAGTAGCGAATAAATTTATCTGCCAGCCCTGTTTTGTGTGTATGTATATATATATATATATATATTCTTTATTTAAAGCAGCAGAAAATTCAACAAACCTGTTACTCTGAGTTCCCCGTTACCGATGAACGGCAACGGGAAACTCAGAGCAACAGGTTTTGTTGAATTTTCTGCTGCTTTAAATAAAGCATATTACTCTACCACTGGTATTTGAGTACTCTTTTTTCCACCTTGTTTCACATTTATGTGTTTACTCCGATATATATATATATATATATATATATATATATATATATATATATATGTTTGTGAGCATATGTATATGCATACATACGTATATGTATGTATATATTGATGATTCTAAAATATTGTTATATTGAAACATATGTAGAATATGTTTTTGGATATTTTGGGGTTATTTTGTTGATGCGCTTCCTCTTATACATGTTCCGGTTCCATTTATACTTATTCTTATTGGTATATCTTTTACTCTTTTAATTTTAATTTGTATTCCTTATCTAATTGTAATACAAATAGAATCACCCAAGCATCTTTTTAATTTTTATACTCCATTTTATTGACTTCTTAATTAATTAATTTAACATATATGTATATAAACGTCTTCTGAGAGGGCGCGCCAGATGTAAATGCGTGTGGTAAAAACGTTAGCACACCGGGTGCAATGCTTAGCGGTATTCCGTCTGCCGTTACATAGTGAGTTCAAATTCCGCCGAGGTCGACTTTACCTTTCATCCTTTCGGGGTCTATTAAATAAGTACCAGTTACGCACTGGGGTCGATGTAATCGACTTAATACCTATGTCTGTCCTTGTTTGTCCCCTCTATGTTTAGCCCCTTGTGGGTAATAAAGAAATAGGTATTTTTTGTTTCCAATCTTCAGTGAAAAAACCCCAGCTATAGTGGTGGTGGTGGTGTTGGTGGGTGGCGCTACTGTTACCTTACTTGGGAAGCAGATGTTGGCTGGCTGCAGGAAGATCATCCAACCGTGAAAAAGAAAATCTGCTTCAATAAACTCACTCCGACCCATACAAGCATCTAAAAGAGCACGTTAAAACGAAGACAAAGTCGACGACGGCGACAATGATGATGATGATGATGATTATTATTATTATTATTATATTATTATTATTATTATTATTATTATTATTATTATTATTATCCTTACCATTCTCTTGCTTCCATTTTTTTTTGCCAGGTATCCAGTTGACATTCTTTAGCTGTTTCAACATACGTTTGGAAAAAGTCGAAGACAAGTTCTGCGACGGTCAAGCCCAGCCTGATCCCAGTTACCACGAATGTACGCGTAAAGAATGTCCGGCACGGTAAGTATAGGAACATACAACCGCACGCACGCACGCTTACACACATATACACGCACACACACACATACACACGCACACACATTGGATTCGGTACTTGCATACAAACAGTATTCTGCTAACATATTAAGTCTTCAATGTTGTTCATTTTACTGTGGGATCTCTATGTGATCATACCTAGCCATTTTTGGCGCTCTACGGATGAATGTGCCTTGAATTCTTAAGAGTCCTCGTCACAAAATCATATTTATGATTTATGTATGTCTATCTATCTATCTATCTATCTATCTATCTATCTATCTATCTATCTATCTATCTATCTATCTATCTATCTATCTATCTATCTATCTATCTATCTATCTATCTATCTATCTATCTATCTATCTATCTATCTATCTATCAACGGGTGTTGACAGCAAATGGATCTTTTTTTTATTTTTTATTTTATTTATTTATTTTTTTTGGTTTTTTTTTGTTCTTTTCTTCCCTTTTACGATCCCTCTTGATCGAAAACCTACGCCACCCCCTTTTTTTCTTTTGTTTTTTGTTTTTTTTCATCCCCAAAAGAAAAGCTCTACCTTGTAACTTGTCCCATCTGTGTGCAGCCCTGTGTGGCCAATAAAGAAACTTATCTACCTATATATCTATCTATCTATCTACCTATGTATGTATGTATGTATGTATGTATGTATGTATGTATGTATGTATATATGTATGTATGTATGTATGTAGTATGTATGTATGTATGTATGTATGTATCTATCTATCTATCTATCTATCTATCTATCTACTATCTATCTATCTATCTATCTATCTATATACATAGAAACTGTCATGATATTAGCTTTTATTTTCAATTCAAAATTGGTTTCTCTAATAATTTTATAACATATATAATGTATGTCCTGAAGTTATTACAGTTTCATCATTCAAAACTCTGCCTGAGTTTTTATTCTTATCTATTAAACCAATTTCCTGTTTCTTTCGAATACTTTCCATTTAAACTTGATGAAATATCAATTTTAATTTCTAGAAAAATTGATTTTCCTGACATTTGCAGCAATGTTATTTCGTCTCAAAGGTATTTAACAAAATATAAAATAATATATTCTAACTTCGGTGTTAGTCTAATTTATGGTCTAACTCACAAGCTAAGAAGTGTAATGAAATTGAAATGAAAAGAAAAATCATAAAACTGAAAAAAGGGAAAAAAGAAATGATGACTAGGTGGTACTTCTGTAGATATAAACCATCAAGTTCAAAACGTAAAACAAGACTGTGCTAAATTGAAACCCGTAAAACGAAATAGCTGTGTAATACTTATTCAAATTGATAAATGACAAAGCAAATGAATGTTTCGACCAGGTGAGGCTGGGCATCTCTATTTAACAAGGCTCTTTGTGGCTTTTAATATAGTCATATAATATATAACATATATATCTTACATATATATCAGTGAAGGCGCATGGCTCAGTGGTTAGAGCGTCGAGCTTACAATCGTGTGTTCTTGAGCAAGGCACTTTATTTCACGTTGCTCCAGTTCACTCAGCTGTAGAAATGAGTTGCGACGTCACAGGTACCAAGCTGTATCGACCTTTGTCTTTCCCTTGGATAACACTGGTGGCGTAGAGAGGGGAGGCTGGTATGCATGGGCGACTGCTGGTCTTCCATAAACAACCTTGCCCGGACTTGTATCTAGGAGGGTAACTTTCTAGGTGCAATCCCATGGTCATTCATGACCGAAGGGGGTCTTTATATCTTACACCTAATAAAATGAAATGTGTGTCTCGTCAGTCATGCTCATAAAAGAAGAGAAAAACAAGCGGGGTTAGACCTAGTGACAGTGAGAAACGAGAACTGTAGGCGAACTGTAGTAAAGAGATTTGCACTGAAAACGCTGGTATTTTAATCAAAATAATACTGAAAATTTTTATCGTAAATTGTAGTTCGTTTAACATTTTCACACATAAATATATATAGGAAATTAAATATTCTTTTCTACTCTAGGCATAAGGTCCGAAATTTTTCGGGAGGGGGCTAGTCGATTAGATCGACCCCGGTACGCAGGTGGTACTTAATTTGTCGACCCCGAAAGGATGAAAGGCAAAGTCAACCTCAGCGGAATTTGAACTCAAAACGTAGCGGCAGACGAAATACCTATTTCTTTATTACCCACAAGGGGTTAAACATAGAGGGGACAAACAAGGACAGACAACCGGATTAAGACGATTATATCGACCCCAGTGCGTAACTGGTACTTAATTTATCGACCCCGAAAGTCAAAGTTGACCTCGGCGCAATTTGAACTCACAACGTAAAGACAAACAAAATACCTATTTCTTTACTACCCACAAGGGGCTAAACACAGAGGGAACAAACAAGGACAGACATAGGTATTAAGTCGATTACATCGACCCCAGTTCGTAACTGGTACTTAATTTATCGACCCCGAAAGGATGAAAAGCAAAGTCGACCTCAGCGGAATTTGAACTCAAAACGTAGCGGCAGACGAAATACCTATTTCTTTATTACCCACAAGGGGTTAAACATAGAGGGGGCAAACAAGGACAGACAACCGGATTAAGACGATTATATCGACCCCAGTGCGTAACTGGTACTTCATTTATCGACCCCGAAAGTCAAAGTTGACCTCGGCGCAATTTGAACTCACAACGTAAAGACAAACAAAATACCTATTTCTTTACTACCCACAAGGGGCTAAACACAGAGGGAACAAACAAGGACAGACATAGGTATTAAGTCGATTACATCGACCCCAGTTCGTAACTGGTACTTAATTTATCGACCCCGAAAGGATGAAAAGCAAAGTCGACCTCAGCGGAATTTGAACTCAAAACGTAGCGGCAGACGAAATACCTATTTCTTTATTACCCACAAGGGGTTAAACATAGAGGGGGCAAACAAGGACAGACAACCGGATTAAGACGATTATATCGACCCCAGTGCGTAACTGGTACTTCATTTATCGACCCCGAAAGTCAAAGTTGACCTCGGCGCAATTTGAACTCACAACGTAAAGACAAACAAAATACGGCTAAGCATTTCGCCCGGCTTGCTAACGTCTCTGCCAGATAGCCGTCTTATCCTTTCTACTATAGGCACACGGCCTGTATTTGCGGGGAGGGGACTAGTCGATTACATCGATCCCAGTATTTCACTGGTACTTCATTTAGTTACCTCGAAAGGATGAAAGGCAAAGTCGACCTCGATGGTACTTGAACTCAGAACGTAGCGACGGTCGAAATACCGCTAAGCATTTTGACCATCGCGCTTGCCATTCATGCTGCCTTCATGAAATTAAATATTACACTTCATTGTTTTCAAGATATTATTGTTCACATAGCGTATATGTATGTATGTATGTATGTATGTATGTATGTATGTATGTATGTATGTATGTATGTATGTATGTATGTATGTATGTATATATGTATCTATCTATCTATCTATCTATCTATCTATCTATCTATCTATCTATCTATCTATCTATCTACATATAAATATAAATATTTATGAAAAAGAACGAAAATGCTACTTTTTAAAAATTAAGTATATTTAAATTTCTTTATATAAATATATTAAACAAATGCTTTTGTTTTACATGTTTCGGTTGTTTAATAACCTTATCAAAAATATGTACTTAAATGAAATATGTAGAGAAAAAAGTTATCAATAAAATTATTAAAACAAACGTTCATAGTGTACTTTTATCTTTCTGCAAGAGCACGTGGTACTTTACTTCAATTTTCGTGGCATTACAACTGGTAACTCCAGTTGCTGTCTGTGATGGTAAATTAAATAGTGTGGTGGAAACTGTTTTGAGAAGGAGAGGTCGCAGTAGTCAAATAAGCAGCAGCAACAATAATAATAGTCATCGTCGTAAAGTTATCCCACTTAAAGTTTTCACAGAAATGGAATTATTCGATCCCTCATCTTTATTAATAATACACACACACACACACACATACACACACACACACACACACACACACACACACACAGAGTTTCAGTGTTCCGAGCTTAAAGAATACAGACTCAGTCGATACTTTCTTATGAAATGCAATTCCTTGCTAATGCGTTCATTTTGGCCAGCATATTGTCTTTGAATTTGTATAATGGAAAAGTTGTGAATTTCGGATATTCATTGGATGCACATCTGTCTATATGTTCGCTGACAGATATTTTCCTCTATTCCGGAATTCTAATCAGGGATTTGTTCACCGCCATCGTCTGACGTAGGCTGTGCTTCTTTCTGTGTCCAATATATTGCTATTTGCATCCTGAGCATGTAATGAAGTATATCAAATTCTCCGATGCACATAAAAAATTAGTTTTTTATGGTAAAAGTTTGTTTTTATGGTAAAATCAGAATAGTGATTAGAACAAGGTCAAAACTTTACCATAAAAACTAACTTCAGATGTGCATCGGAGAATTTGATTTACTTAATTACATGCTCGTAAAGCAAACCGCAATATATTGGACACACAAAAAACAGCCTACGTCAGAGGATGGTGGTGCACAAATCCCAAATTAGAATTCCGGAATAGAGGAAAATTTCTGTCAGCGAACACATGGACAGATGTGCATCCAATAAATATCCGAAATTCACAACTTTTTCATTATTGAAATTCAAAGACAATATGCTGACCGAAATGAACGCATTAGTATGGAAATGCATTTCATAAGAAAGTATCAACTGAGTCTGAATTCTTCAAGCTCGGAACACTGAAACTATATGTATATATATATATATATATATATATATATATATATATATATATATTATATATATATATATATATATATATATATATATATATATAAACAAGTCAAATTGCGATAAAATAAATTATTATCGCTGGTATTTCTAGCACAAGCCATATATTTTTCATATATCAGTACATTAAGGCGAAATATGTGCTAGAAACACAGAAGCTAGATAAATTTAGTGAAATGAAGATAAAAACATTTACTAACTCGGTTCCTCTTAGACTGCAGTTTCGTTCTTTTCAGCAATAAAGATAATTTATTTGCTCAGGGAGAATTCATCGGTAAGAGCCCTGTTGTTCTGAGATCCCAACTCACTAGAAGCATGTGCTTCTAATGATTTGCTCTCTCTAACTAATCAGATCACTGCGCAGACTCATATATATATATATACACATACATATATATATATATGTATAACTTTACGACGATGACCATTATTATTGCTGCTGCTGCTTACAGTTTTGACCATATTACTTAATTTACCATCACAGACAACAACTGGAGTCACCACTAGTAATGCCACGAAAATTGAAGTAAATTACCACGTGCTCTTGCAGGAAAAAGAAAAGTACACTATGAACGTTTATTTTTGATAATTATATTAATAACTTCTTTCTCTACATATTTTATTTAAGTACATATTTTTGATAAGGTTTTTAAACAACCGAAACATATTAAAAAAAACATTTGTTTAATGTATTTATATAAAGAAATTTACATTACCTAATTTTTAAAAAGTAGCATTTTCGGTCTTCTTTTTCATAAATATCTACTTACTCGTGTGTTACCTCTACATTTTAATATATATATATTACAGACACATCAATGTCTGTGAATTCGATAGGTGGCGACTCTGGGCAGATGTAGTGGTCTTATATATTTTTTTTTACCATGAGAGAAAATTTTCTCTACGGTAACTTCAGTGAATTTGTCTTTTAGTTGTTGAAATTTGTCACAAAAATATTTCAATTAACCTAAAGTTTGCACACACAGACACAGACACACAGACACACAGACACACAGACACACACACACACATACACACACACACACACACACCACACACACACACACACACACACACACAAACACATACAGATCAAATCCAAACTACCTTATCAGTTTTGTAAAGCTATAGATAAGAATTTTCCCCAAAATTCCAGATACCATTCCATTATCAATTCACACCGAATTAGGATAGGTTTTTTCAAACACCAAAAACTTTTCACAAATCATCTCGTCGCATAACTTTAAGTTGTTAAATACAAATCTACTTAATGAAAATAGTAACATTGATATTATTAACGCTAACCAATCTTTGAACAATAATAACAACAATATTAATATTTCTGGGAAGCACTCCGTCGGTTACGACGATGAGGGTTCCGGTTGATCCTATCAACGGAACAGCCTGCTCGTGAAATTAACGTGTAAGTGGCTGAGCAATCCACAGACACGTGTACCCTTAACGTAGTTCTCGTGGATATTCAGCGTGACACAGAGAGTGACAAGGCCGGCCCTTTGAAATACAGGTACAACAGAAACAGGAAGTAAGAGTGAGAGAAAGTTGTGGTGAAAGAGTACAGCAGGGATCACTACCATCCCCTGCCGGAGCCTCGTGGAGCTCTTTTAGGTGTTTTCGCTCAATAAACACTCACAATGCCCGGTCTGGGAATCGAAACCGCGATCCTATGACTGCGAGTCCGCTGCCCTAACCCCTGGGCCATTGCGCCTCCACTAATATAAATTCGAATCGAATTCGTTTCCTTGGCAGTCATTCTAAGGCTAGAAACTCTGTTTATCAATGTAAAATTAATTCCGGTTCTGATGTGTTTTTTTTAATATAGGTTGCTCTTCGTTTCAGTTGTCGAAAAGAATATTTAATCATTATTCTACACTTAGACATATAAATAAACGCAACAATACTGGGCTTAGTAAATTAATTCATTCTCCAAAGTAACATAATAAACAATACGTTTTGGAATGGAAAATTCTGTCGAGATCTTTCCTGTATGACAAAGGCAAATATTTTTGTCAGCTATGTAACGAAGAGCTATTTTCATCCTTTTCCCGAAGAATACTCCTGTAAACGCGTTTAAAGAATCCGTTTATCATTGTAAACATTGGCAAAAACATACCTTTATTTCCTATAAGTAATTTCTCCCAATCTATAAAATTCGACCTTTAACTGTCTTCTTACATTTCATTTCCACTACATTTATCTATTTCCTCGCTTTTAAACTTTATTCCCACTTATCAATCGCATTATAATTTTCCACTCTTAATTTTCTGTTAATGTATTTCTTTCTCCTCCTTTTCTTTCTCCAATTTAAATTTGACGCTAAATGGTTTAAAAATATAACTTGCTAGCGTTCTCCTTACATCATGTACGCTGTAATCACATTCGGTTAAAATGGCTTATTGATATGTTTTCTTTCTTTTTTCCCTGACGAGGAGATTGCATTGTTTTACATCATTTTTATTCCCTCCAGAATAATTTCAATGCATTTTTCGAAACATATATTGAAAATATATATGATTTGAATAACACCTGCGTTTGACTACATTTCTTAATTTATCCATGTTATACAAAAACAATTTACTTAACACTGGAATTTCTACCTTCATAAGTAGGCTGTAATATCTTTGGCCCTTATGTGAATTTTTATTACTCTGGTAGGTATTCATTTATTTCTTCCCTTGATATTTGTATACATTGAAAAAATATACATACATTTATATACTGTATTTAGTACTAGACAGTTAAGTAGCTATACATAAAATTTGACTGAAATTTATGGTCGTGCGTCTGCCCGAATTGGATGTGCATGGAGGCATGTTAGCATTCATATGCGGGCTTGATTCTAGTCTGCTTAAGCACATCATTTTTCAGTCAATTGTTTGAATAATGTCGCTTTAATCGGATTATATATATTATAATTATTATGTATTATTATATAGTTATTATTGTTTTGCAGCTGGGTAGTCGGCCTCTGGAGCGAATGCTCAAGAAGCTGCGATGTCGGTGAGCAAGTTCGTTCGGTTCGCTGTTGGAGAATGTTGGCGCCGGGTTTCGATAGCAGTGTTCATGTGTACCTTTGTAACACGGCAGTAAGACCTGCATCCAGTCGGAAATGTAACAACCAACCGTGCGGTCCTCAATGGGAAATGTCGACATGGTCAACGGTAACTAAACGTTTAATTTCGTTAATTTTTCCCTGGCTCTTAAAAAAAAAATTAATTCATCAACACGAATATATTTTACTGTCTTCTGTACATTCTGATTTCTCTTTGCTTCTTCTTTGGCCAGTGTTCTTCTCTCTGTGGTTATGGAATTCAAAGACGCCATGTTCGATGTAACTCAGGCAATGAAATACATTGTAATAGATCTACGAAACCGACAACACACCAATCCTGCTTCCACCCTCCTTGTGTCCACAGTTGGAAAGTGAAGAAATGGTCGAAGGTAACGGCAAAATTCTTCACAATTTTTGTTTTAGAACAGCAAATTTCAGAGGAGTCTGTTCTACTCGTTTTCTGAAATTTGTTCTGTCAGTTTGATAGACAATCTGGTCAGCCATTTTGATAGACGCTGTTCTACAAATTCCAGTGGGGAGTCTAGTCTATCGATAGACCAGGGTAGAATTTGAAATCAGAACGGAAACAGTCATAAATAAATACGACGACGACAACAACAACAGCAATAGTAATCCTTTCTACTATAGGCACAAAACCTGAAATTTTGGGGAAGAGGGTAGAATTTGCGGTGATTAATAGAAACATTATTATTACAGACGCAGAAGTAGACATTTTGTGAGAAATCAGCAAGATTGAGTTTACAGACATGATTAATGGAGAACCACTACCAAAGTTTTCGTACAAAAATGTCAACATAATCATGATATATAACGTTGCTCTTAGACAGTTAATAAGAAGCACTCCGTCGGTTGCGACGACGAGGGTCCCAGCTGATACGATCAGCGGAATAGCTTGCTCGTGAAATTAACGTGTAAGTGGCTGAGCACTCCAAAAACACGTGTACCCGAGGAGATTCAGCGTGACGCAGAGTGTGACAAGGCTGGCCCTTTGAAATACAGGTACTACTCATTTTTGTCAGCTGAGTGAACTGGAGCAACGTGAAATACAGTGTCTTGCTCAAGGACACAATGCGTTGCCGGGAATTGAACTCATGACCTTACGATCATAAGCCGAATGTTCCTAACCACTAAGCCACGCGCCTTCACAGACTGATAATAAGAAATAAGGGCAATGATCAAACAACCTTAAATAATCTCATCTATTCCACTGTTAACTGCTCAACTAGGCATTAAGATGACACAGATAAAGAGCAGACGTGTCAATAAACCTGTCAAGCGGAAAGTAGTTATATAGAAAGAGATTGAATCTCAGCAAGTAGACGTATCAGTTCTCGATGAACTTGCTGGAGGAGTAAATATTAAGACGGGAAAAAGCTAGAAAAAATCAAGCAAAAATGTAATATCAAAGATTTTATAAACCTTCCAGCAACTAAGGAACCGATGAAACAGCGAATACAGTTGAAAGCCCAACAACTTGGAAGATATGATAAAAGAATTAAATTTTATCGTCAAAACAAAATATTCAGGGCGGATGAAAAGAACTTTTATAGGGAAATTGGTAAAAAGTAAGATAGAAGTAAAAGAGCCACTTAAGGCTGAGGAAGTGGAAGAGTTCTGGAAAAAAGATCTAGAAACGAACAAGAGTATAATGCTGAAGCTGACTGGGCAGAACGTGAGGGAGAGTCTGGATGAAGAGCAGAAACGGGGGACGATGTGAATAGAAGAGCTAAGATGAAGCACACGAAAACCTCGCTGCATTTTTTAACTGATGTCGTTCAGAACCCAAAAGCACATACCTGACTGGCTGACCGAAGGAACTACATACATACAAGCAAAAACTAAAGACAGCAACAGCCCAAAGAACTACCGATCAATAACATGTCTCAACATCTCTTACAAGATCCTCACATCCATATTAACTGAAAGACTGTTTGCTTTCCTTGAACAGAACTCTATTCTTCTACAAGTTCAAAAAGGTTGTAAACGAAATTCTTCTGGGTGCAAAGACCAATTTTCCATAAACAGAATGATTGTAGAGAATTGCCGGAGCAAAAGCAAGAACCTGAGTATGGCATAACAACTGTTGAAGAGTTTAGCAGAGTTTAGCAATGACATCGGGATGGCTTTTGGCCACGGTAAGTATGCTAAAGCGACTTTTGTAAGAGGCAAGCTGAGACAAACAGCTTCCATTAAATTAGATACCGATGCTACCATCAAGGAACTTGACCCACAAGAAAGTTATAAATCCCTGGGAATAAATGGAGATGGTATACATCATGCTATTATGAAGGGAAAAATACGAAAGGGGCACTATAGGAGAATAAGACTTGTACTGAAGACTAAACTCAGCTCAAAGAATCGCATCGATGCCATTAACGCTCTGGCACTTCCAGGAGTCCAGTACAGTTTTGACACCATTAACTGGAATCCTACAGATCTCCAAAGCCTGGACACGAAGACAAGAACATGTAAGAAAATGTACCATCGAAAAGCAGACGTTGACCGGCTGACCCTACCTAGAAGCATTGGGAGAAGAGAAATGATGTAATTAGAACTCCGCTATAGGAGTGAACAGGTCCTTATATAGTACAGAAGACTGGATGCTGTGTGATTTGTGTGCGAACATGAAAGTGGCAAATTGTCGCATTCTGTTGTTAAGGAGGTTTATAAATTCGCAAAGGAAGTTGACATTAATCCTGAATTAGATGAAAGAACCTGAAACCATTGTCACCAAGCAAGCAAAGCGAATCAAGAAGACTGCAAAAAAGAACGGGCAGAAGAAAATTGAGGAGCGGTGGAGCCAGAAGCCCCTGCATGGTCAGTATATTCTTCGAAGTCAAAATGACGAAGATTATTGTGATGACGACGACGATGACGACGACGATGACGACGACGATGACGACGACGATGATGTGATAATGATGACAACGATGACCACGACGATGATGAAGACCATGATGAAGATGATGGTGCTTCTACTTTGGTTGAAGTTGCTATTGCTGCTGTTGTGAAAACGTGTGTGCGTGGAACTTTGAGCGCTGAATCAATATTGTTACAGTGGAATCATCTTTGCGTTTTGTTTTTGATTTTTTCCAGTGCAACGGTCCGTGTGGCCGAGGTGTTCAGCATCGGGACGTGATATGCGTTGACCGAAATGGAATTAGAAGCGACATCAGATCCTGCGATAAAAACACCAAACCACAAACGGTGCAAGGCTGTGGCTTTGCACCATATTGTCCATCGATGTGGGTGCCACAGGCTTATGACACGGTGAGTAAGATTTTAATTTTATTTATGCAGAAAATAAGGTAGAGGAGATTTTTATCATTTTATTCAGAAATTTAGGGAGCACAAGCTTTTGATACATTAAATAGGGGTGGCTGTGTGGTAAGAAGCTTGCTTAGTGCCTCATTGTAGGGACCTTGAGAGCAAAAGAAATATTGGTAAGAGGTTTATTGCCTCAAATTGTAAGTTCACAAAAGAACAATGTTTTAGAGAAGCAAAGATCGGCGACGGGTGTCTTTTGCCTTCTCTCATTAATACCATCCGGTTCATCATTCATCTCATCTCATTAATGTCTTTGTCCAGCCCGCAGCTTCTTCATCTGTGTACGGCTTTTCATAGCCAATTTAATGAAATGAAACAAAGAAGTTTGCTTCCCAACCTCCACTACGTGGCATTTTGGGCGGGTGACCAAAGCCCTGTGAGTGGCTAAGCGGTGGGCTGAGGGTTGCGAGGCAAAAAGAGTAAGCGGGTGCGAATATACCGCTGGTACTGTCCCACAATCCCACAATCCAATATCTGTGGACTTCTTTGCAAATCATTGGCGGGTCTCAAATGTCACGTTTGACATAAGCATTATGGCTGACAAAGAAAAAGTAGGTTGCTAAACCCTTATACATCGAAACCGACGGGAGAGTCCATCATATGTATGTGTGTATGTGTATGTGTGGGTGTGTGTGTGTATCACCGTGATCACCGTGACCGACCAGGCTATCGGATGTTGCTACACATCGCTGGTCACAATGCACTTCGCATTGTTTTAGCCTTCAAATGACGCCACTCCGCTGGCTAAGTGAGCAGGCCGACATAAGAAAGAGGGAGAGAAAGTTGTGACGAAAGTGTACAGCAGGGATCGCTACCAGTCCCTGCCAGAGCCTCGTGGAGCTTTTGGGTGTTTTCGCTCAATAAACACTTACAATGCCTGGTCTGGGAATCGAAACCGCGGTGGTTCGGCAACAGAGACTGATAGAATAAGTAACAGGCTTAAACAATAGTAAGCACCGGGGTCGATTCGTTCGACTAAAATTCTTCAATACGGTGCTGCAGTGTGGCCATAGCACCGTCTGAAACAAATAAGAGATGAAACATATATAAGATATTACCGCAAGCTTAAGATACCGAAAATAAATGAAATCATAGAAAGTAGGGTTGCACGGAGCTTATAAATACTTTGGATAAATTAATCCGTATTGAAAACTGAGAGCCACAAGCCTCGATAACGTGGAGTAAATAGAATTTAATGGAATGTGTGACACCACAAAATGTATGCATTGTATATGTTCTGGAATGCACTCGCAAAATGATACATACTTGTGTAACTGTGGCTAATAACAGGTAATGTTACATAAATGCAATAATTATAATTAATTAAATTTCAGAGCTCTTCTGCGAAACAATAAAATAAAATACACAAATTCAGAACATAAGCATTTATTGAATTAAGATGAAACAAAATAAGACAAATTACACTTTTGTATATCTGCCAGAAATGTATGCTATTAACAATACTTGTACTGTTTAACTATTCAAGTAAATTTATCTGAAAGTACTAAGAGTTACGAAAGTATGTTACCAACATTTACTGTCAAATGTCGTGTGACACATATTCTAGTTGGTGTCTATTACCCAAGGGAGATAAATCCGATGAGATCAGATTTATCTCCCTTAGAGGGATGCGCAAACAGAGAGTGGATGGCAAGGGCCCCAGTACTTGACTAGTACAATATTTTCTCTAACTTCAGAAGGATGAAGGGTAGAGTTGACTTCAATGGGGTTTGAACTCAGAACATAAAGAGCCAGAAGAAATACTGCGAGGCATTTTACTCCGACGATTCTAACAGCTCGCCTCGCAACATTAACGTCTGTCTGTCTGTCTGTCTGTCTGTCTGTCTGTCTATCTATCTATCTATCTATCTATCTATCTATCTCTATGTATGTATGCATGTATGTATGTATGTATGTATGTATGTATGTATGTATGTATGTATGTATGTATGTATGTATGTATGTATGCATGTATGTATGTATGTATCTATCTGTCTATATGTTTGTCTGTCTGTCTCTCTTTCTGTCTGTCTATCTGTCTATCAATTTATCTCTCTATCTACATCTCCCTATCTGCTCTATCTAGTGTAGAATAGACGTTCTATTCTCTCCTATATTACAGAACAAATCAAACCCAGGCGACATCACATTTATCCCGAAACATATTTCTCTTTTCAGTGCTCAGCTTCTTGTGGCCAAGGAATTGTAACCAGGAAAGTAGTTTGCGGACGCGTGGTTCGAAACAGTTTCCAGTTGCAATCAGATGCACACTGTCGCCATAAACCTCGACCAACAAGCACAACCACCTGCACCGCCAAACCGTGCCTCTCCAGTTGGTATGTCACAGAATGGTCAAAGGTAAGTTTGATGAGATTCGACCAAAGACAAAAGTTCTTTTAATCTTTAATCATCTTTTCATATTCTTTTACTCGTGTCAGTCACTGGATTGCGGTCATACTGGGGCACTGCCTAGGAGTTGTTAGTCGAACAAATCGACATCAGTACTTATTCGATCTAAATCTGGTACACATTTTATCGGTCCCTGCTTGCCGAGCAGCTACAGAGTACAGGGACATAACCAAACCAACATGATTGTATATAAAAAGTATGAATACAAAAACAATGTGTGCACTGCATGTACAATATATATAATAAGATACACACACACACATATATATATATGATATATGATAGATATATATATATATAGGATATACATATAGATATATATATGTATATATATATAGATATATATATATACACACACATATATATATATATATATATATATATATAGATATATATATGTATATATATATATATATATATATATACACATATATATAATATATATGTATATATATATATATATATATACATATACTATATATATATCATATATTATATATATTATATATATATATAGATATATATATATATATATATATATATATATATATATTAGCATAATAATAAATCTCTGAACGAGATGTAAACAGTAACTGCACGACAATGTAAAGTATACTAGCCATCTCAATATGGCTAACCACTAAGGGTGGGTGTTACTGTAGCCCCAGGACATCATCGTCTCCAGCTGGCTTTAGGCACACTTTCTGTGCCCTTATGGTATTTGCAAAGGGAGGTCATCCTTCTCTCGTCAACCTAAGTGATACGCACGGACTGCAGTTTCTAGGTATTTGCCTGTCTTCAGCGTACGGCAATCACCGGTTTTCGACGAAGGGAGTCCGTTTGCAAATCCTAATATATCGTTTTTCCAGTAACTTTTCGTTCAGAGATTTATTATTGCTTGCAGTTTTTTGAAATCAGTGACGAAAAGTTACTGGAAAAACGTGGAGCTTTTGGTGTTTTCGCTCAATAAACACTCACAACGCCCGGTCTGGGAATCGAAACCGCGATCCTATGACCGCGAGTCCGCTGCCCTAACCACTGGGCCATTGCGCCTCCACTAACCCTACTATAACCCCTTTCTTGTATAAGCAAATAACCATAGTAAAGTAATTACTTTCACTTTTTTAAGAATATTTGTCAGCAGGAAACGCGTGTACGACACCGAAATAAATACGTTTTCGTTATTTAGCGCGCTGTTTCTGACTTATGAAGGTAACGTATGTCAGAATCGAGAAAAATCTTCCGACAATCCGCTATCGATAAACTAAATAATCCAATTAATTCGTTCGACTGTTTAACACAATCTTGCAGAAATCAGACAACAGCCTAGTCACAACAGAGATTTTTTTTTAATTTCATAAAAAGCTTCTGGGAGAAAACAAAGTAGTCAGATGGCACGTACTTAGTAAATGTAGTATGTGAAATTTCTCCAGTTGAAGCCTTTTGGAAATACACAAATATCATGTGTCATGTG
>NW_021834336.1:0-17500 GCF_006345805.1 Octopus sinensis
CATCGACCCCATTGCGTAATTGGTACTTAATTTATCGACCCCGAAAGGATGAAAGGCAAAGTCGACCTCGGCGGAATTTGAACTCAGAACGTAAACGGCAGACGAAATACGGCTACGCATTTCGCCCGGCGTGCTAACATTTCTGCCAGCTCGCCGCATTTCTTCTAAATATTAATAAAAATATACACATACCTTTACTCTGTAGATCATAAATAGTACCACTACCAAATACAGTCGTCGATTAGCCACAATACTGGAAGTGGAAGCTGGCTGGATAACGATAATCAGCATGGAGCTCTAACTCATTCAGTAGTATTCGTACATCTAACTGTACAACAAGATACGCTATCCGTTTAGTGGAGGCGCGTGATGTAGATGTTAGGGTGTTGGACTCATGATTGTAAGATTGTTGTTCCGATTCCTGGTCCAGGCTATGCGGTGTGCTCTTAAGCAAAACACTTTATTTCATGTTACTGCAGTCCACTCAGCTGGCCAAAAAGGACTAATCCTTCGACGGACCGGCGTCTCCTCCAGGTGAGGAATGTATACGCCATGAAAACATGGAAACTAGCCCTTATGGGTTAGCATGACTCGCGAAGATTTGACTGTTGATGGTAGATACATATGTGATGACGTATTTGTTAATTGCGAGCCTTTTGTATATTGTGTTCTCGTGGTTCTAAGTTATCCTTCATTGAATTTCTGGTTCTCGTAGGGTTAAAATCGTTTCGAGGGTTTGTAAGATTATGGAGTCTTTGCCACACACACACACACACAAATATATGCATGCATATATATATGCGCGCGCACACACACGCACACATCAACGAGGTGGGTGATGAAAAATTCCTGGCTTTGGGTAAAAGAAAATACAGGAGGATCAATTAATTATGATTTTATTTAACATATTCCCCGCTCAGATTATCACACTTATTGCAGTGATCCTTCAGTTCTTCTAAGCCCTATAAAAGAACTCGGAAGGTTGGGTCTCTAATCAAGCCTTTCGTGATACCCTTAAAGCCAGAAATTTTTCAGCAACCCTCGTATATATATATAAATATAGGGCTAATGGTAGTTTTGAGGGCCCTAGTAAATGCCCCCTTGATAATCAGTGTCTAAAGAAGAATATAACATACAAATGTTTGGTAAAAGCACCTGAGGGTGTCTATTACTACATAGATGCTTCCACGTCGAAATTTATGGCCTGAATACATAATCGCATTCACTCTTTTAAATACAAAACAAAAGAAAATAGTATCCCATTGACCAAGTTCAGCAGCGACCTCAAAGAAAACATAAAATACTTTATTTTGTGGGCCATAATAGTTAGTGTTTTACCGTATGGGGGTGACAGTAGGAGATGTAACTCGTGCTTGGTGAGAAACATATAAACAACTAAATTGTAATTACAACTTAATTAACAAACATAACAAATTATTGATTCGTCATTGTCATTTATTTAGCAAAACAATCAAAGTTTCCACATTAAAATATGGATGTAAGATACGTTATTTAAAATTCTTCCTTTTTAATTAATCCACTATATAACTCAATATGGAATCCTTTCTTAACTAACTCAATCATTAATTTAATTTAATTACTAAATTTCATTATCTACGATTCTTCCTATGAGAAAATAAGCTTGTATGGTCGGTTTCCCAGATTCTGTGTCGTATATGCATCCTCATGGACAGAACGCCGGTCTGTCGCGGTATTACTCATTTTCGTCAGCAGACTGGACTGGATCAATGTAAAATAAAGGGTTTTACTCAAGAACACAACGCATCACTCTGTCCGGGAATCGAAACCACAATCTTATAACCATGGCTGCAACACCCGAGCCACTCGCTCCACCCTTCTTAATATACTTATTATGAAATATTAGTTACAAATGTTTGTTGTTGTTTGTTTCTTCTCGAGCCATGATTGGTTCATAAGGGCCGGTTTTCCGGTTTCATTGTCGTTGGTCCGTCTCAGGCGAGCTTCTAGATGCAGGAGGAGAGAGTGAGAGAAAGTTGTGACGAAAGAGTCAACATAAGTTCGCCATTACTTTCTGCTGGTGTTTCGCTAATAAACACACATCGCCCGGTCTGAGATTCGAAACCGCGAGTCTGCTGCTCAAACCACTAGGCCATGTTCCTCCACTAAGTTACAAATGTTTACAAAATAACATTTACTCTTTTACTTGTTTCAGTCATTTGACTGCGGCCATGCTAGAGCACCGCCTTTTAGTCGAGCAAATCGACCCCAGGACTTATTCTTTGCAAGCCTGGTACTTATTCTATCGGTCTCTTTGCCAACCGCTAGGTTACGGGAACGTAAACACACCAGCATCGGTTGTCAAGATATGTTGGGGCGACAAACACAGACACACATACATATATATATATATATACATATATAAGACGGTCTTCTTTCAGTTTCCGTCTACCAAATCCACTCACAAGGCTTTGGTCGGCCCGAGGATATAGTAGAAGACACTTGCCCAAGATGCCACGCAGTGGGACTGAACCCGGAACCAAGTGGTTGGTAAGAAACCACACAGCCACTCCTGCGCATTTGATTTTTTGAAATTTGTTTCCCCAACTATTTCTACAAATAATTTAGTTTAACGCTTCATACAATAGAATCTATTTTTATTTAATAGAATTCAATTTAATGCCTGTTAACATGACTTTTCTAAATAAAAATTAATGCCATGTATTGTCAGAATATATCTTCCTTAAATTTTATTTAGCACTTCACTGTTGTATCAAACTACAAATCCATCCCTGTTATGGACCGCCACTAAATAAAGACATTAAACGCAAATTAAAAATCTCTAGTTGCTGCTCCGCGCAGATTTCTATACACAAACGTTTGATAACATTTAACCTCTCTAAACATGAACTTTGTTGGAAGATAAGAACTAAGGGAATGTAATATGATGCGTACATTGTCTACTCACACAACCTAAGCAGCTGAGATTAGTAGTGTTTGGAAAATCTAACAGAGCAACTTTTGAGGTCCGTAGAGAAAACTTTGTGAGATGACTGTTCCAGTAGTTAATTGATTAATTGGTTATCTAATTGATTTAATTGATCGATTATGTGTAAAAACCATTGTATGTTATATGTTCGGTTACGCAAGCTTTGCGAAACATATACCGCAAAGAAAGCCATTTAACACTTCATTCTTTGTCTGATTCAATACATAGTGTGTGTTGTGTGTGTATGTGTGTGTGTGTGTGTGTGTGTGTGTGTGTGTGTGTGTGTTGTGTGTGTATGAATGAATCTTCTCGGTTGCTGCGAGAAGCAAAACAACACCAATCTTTGGAGCGTGTTCAATTGAGTATATGCATGTATATGTATGTACGTACGTATGTATGTATGTGTGGAGGCGCGTGGCTTAGTGGTTAGGGTGTCAGCACCATGATCGTAAGATTGTGGTTTCGATTCCTGGACCGGGCGACGCGTTGTGTTCTTGAGCAAAACACTTCATTTCACGTTGCTCCAGTCCACTCAGCTGCCAAAAATGAGTAACGCTGTGATGGACTGGCGTCCCGTCCAGCTGGGGTGCATATACACCATAGAAACCCGGAAACCGGGCCCATGATCCTGGCTAGGCTTTAAAAGGATGCATTAATTTGTGGAGGAACGTGGCTTAGTGGTTAGGGTGCCAGCACCATGATCGTAAGACTGTGGTTTCGATTCCTGAACCGGTGGACGCGTTGTGTTCTTGAGCAAAACACTTCATTTTCACGTTGCTCCAGTTCACTCAGCTGGTAAAAATGAGTAACGCTGCGATGGACTGGCGTCCCGTCCAGCCTGGGGAAACACATACGCCATGGAAATCGGGAAACCGGGCCCATGAGCCTGGCTAGGCTTTAAAAGGGCGCATTTATTTATTATTACGTATGTATGTATCTGTATGTGTGTGAGTGCGTATTGCATTTATGTATACATTGGTATATATGTATGTGTATACATGCAACATTACATATATATTTGTTTGTGTGTGTGTGTGTGTGTGTGTGTATGGCCGAATGGTTAAGTTCACTCGTAATCACAATAAGCCGATTCGATCCCACTGCTTGATATCTTAGGTAAATGCCACTTTCTTATAGCCTGAGGCCGACCTTATACCCTGGGAGTGAAACTGGGTCTCGGAAACTGTAGAGAAGCCCGTCTGATGGTTTGTACTGATGATTCAAAAACCGGTATAACTTTGTCCCAATTGTCTCGCGCTGATCCAATCTAACGATTACATGAAGGATAACACATGTGTCTGTGTGTCTGTGGTATATTCAACCACTTACACATTAATTCAGCGAACAATTTTTTCAGTTGGTCGAACAGCTGAATCCTCGTCGTCGTCGAATAACAGGGATCCACTACCACCAAACAACCCCACCACCACGACCACCACCACACTACAACCTCCACTACCACCGGAACCACAATCCCACCACTTCCATCGTCGCCGCCACCACATAACCATGACTTCCACCACTAACACCGCCATTGCTAATACCACCACCACTATATATACATATATATATAAATATATATTTAATGTAGGATAAAATTTTTTAGAAAAAAAATCTTATCAATGGCCAGCATATTAAAAAATACCTTTAACGGTTAAAATTATAAACAACTTATAAGTAAGGGTAAACGAAAAAATTCCTAATGCCAAATATGCCGAAAATTGAACATAATTGTCCATAACCATATAATTTTACCCAATACGCACGCTACTCGAAAAAAGCCGACAGAAATTTCTAAAAAATTCTATTATTACCATATCAGACCGATTTCAGGGTTAGTTCATAAGAACCCTCCCTTCGTCAGTGATAAATGTGGCAAAGAAATAAATGAAATACTTACTCATACCCATGGAAGAAGCAAAACACTTGGGTAAAATTATATGGTTATGGACAATTATGTCCAATTTTCGGCATATTTGGCATTAGAAATTTTTTCGTTTGCCCTTACTTATAAGTTGTATATAAATATATATATATTTATAGAAATGAGAGTGTGGGCATGTGTGCATGTATGTGTGTGTGTGTGTGCATGTGTGTGCATCTGTGTGTGTGCGTATGTGTGTGTGAGTGTGTGTGTGTGTGTGGTGTGTGTGTGTGTGTGTCTGTGTGTGTCTGTGTTCCTTTGTGTTTACAAATCATCTACTGTGAAATGTCACCACAACCGTATATAAAGATATATAGATATGTGTGTCTTTATGTGCATGTTCTGTATGTGCGTGCGTGTGCGTGTATATATGTGTGTGTGTGTGTGTGTGTTCTTCTACATAAATCGTGTTCTATGTAATGTCGACCATTCATTCATTTATTTATTCCTTCCTTCATTTATTCTTCATGCTGTTATGTCGGATCACAATCCTACAGGTGAATGGTAGTCTTATTTATCCAGCTGAAAGCGGCCATATTGTCACAGGAAATAACATTGACGACCAGTTTAGCTTTCGTTTGGCTTTCGTTTGGTTATTAATTCTTCTATTTACTCCGCTTACCTATATTTGTATGTTATCTTTTCCTTTTAGGCTTTTACATTTGGTTTGCTTTATTGTGGGAGGAGGGGGTGGAGTATTTCATACTTTTTTTGTGTGTTTTCTGGTAGATTTTTTTTTCTGTTTCTTAACCTCCTCCTCCTTTTCATCCTCTTAATTGCTTCTCCCGTTCTCAACAACAACGCATACTTCAATTTTTTCGACGTTTTATTATTATTATTATTATTATTATTATTATTATTATTATTATTATTATTATTATTGTTGTTGTTGTTGTTATAGGCGCTGAAGTAGCTTGCTTACCAACCACATGGTTCCGGGTTCAGTCCCTCAGCGTGTCTTCTACTGTAGCCTCGGGCTGACCAAGGCCTCGTGAGTGGATTTGGTAGACGGAAACCGAAAGAAGCCCGTCGTATATATATGTATATGTGTGTGTGTTTGTGTGTCTGTGTTTGTCCTGCCGACATCGCTTGACAACCGATACTGGTGTGTTTACGTCCCCGTAACTTAGCGGTTCGTCAAAAGCGACCGATAGAATAAGTATTAGGCTTACAAACAATAAGTCTTGGGGTCGATTTGCTCGACTAACGGCGGTGCTCCAGCATAGCCGCAGTCAAATAACTGAAAAAGTAAAAGAGAGATTATTATTATTATTATTGTGTTGTTGTTGTTGTTGTGTTGTGTTGTTGTTTTACTTTTCAGACTCTCAGTCTTACATGTTCGGGTTGATTCTTTAAGAACAGACAGCAAACTGCTGTCATTGGTCTCACTAAGTCCCCTCCCGCAAATTATATGCTTTGGTATCTGGATGTTAACTTACCGTGGAAGACACTCTGCACACCCAAGCACCAATCTCAAAACACTAGCTGTCCTTAATAGAGCAGTGTTTTGGGCCTGCTCTGCCCTCATGTTACCTCAACGGGGTCTTCTCAAAAAATAACATTCCATGACAGCTGTAGTCATCTTCTTAATCCATTTTGTTCTGGTAGCCGTATAATAACGGCTGGCTCATTATTTTAAAATGTGTCTGTATTTTTGTTTTTATGCCGATCTGTTTCTATTATTCCACCCGCTTCTGTCACTTTCAAATTTTCCTTTCATGTAACAGTACAGTGATTCTTCGTTTATCGCGGTAGATTGGTTCCGAGACCGGCGGCGATAACTGAATTTCCGCGATGTAGGGACACCATATTTACAGTATTTATTTAAGGCGGCGAGCTGGCAGAAACGTTAGTACGCCGGGCGAAATGCGTGGCCGTATTTCGTATGTCGTTACGTTCTGAGTTCAAATTCCGCCGAGGTCGACTTTGCCTTTCATCCTTTCGGGGTCGATTAAATAAGTACCAGTTACGCACTGGGGTCGATGTAATCGACTTAATCCGTTTGTCTGTCCTCTCTGTGTTTAACCCCTTGTGGATAGTAAAGAAATAAGTATTTATTTAACGTATATTTGTACTTTTAAAACCCTCCCTGTACTGGTAACAACCCACCCATTACAGTTGCCTATTAATAACAAGGACAACTGTTAAGCAATAACACTTTAGATTTTAAAAAATAAAGATTGTTATGGTACTCAACACGAAAGAAGATGAAGTAAAAGTTTGACTTGTCGACCACCACTGAAATGAATGAACCTTATACATTCTAACAAATTAATATACAGTTTTAATTTCAAACTTACATCTGTTTTGAACATGATATTTTATCAACATTGAAATATTTTAATTTAATTTTGATTTGTCCACATTGAAATTTATAACGATGTTTTTACACTTTTACCATTGATAAACAAAAAATATTGTTGAATCTAGTTTGGTACATATGTAAATCAATGTATTTTAAACATTCACGAGTTTTTGAAATTTGAGTGCATTTTCAGCAACACATTTTCCTATATATTTTTTCCTGAGTGGAAACACCACTCCCTCTTTTGCTATATATATATATATATATATATGTACGTATGTATATATACATCTATACATACACACGCCGTAACATTCTAAACACTTCATATCTATTAAATATCTCACACAAAGGCGGAGTTACCATAGAAGATATTTCCTTAGTGTGCTATCCAGAGGGGATGAACCCGGGCGGTTCCGACCACGCGGTTCCGATGCGCACTTCTTAAACACACACATCCGGGTATACGCTCTGTCACCTTAGGTGTGCTCTCACTCACCCCCTACCACGCCCTCTCACTCTCATGCTTTCATTGTTTGTTTCTCCTCCAACGTCAATCTCTCAATTCAAATTATGTGGATACGTGGTTGTACGTGAATGAATCTGGATGTGATGTATATGTGGGCGTGTGCAGGTCAAAGTTCATTTCCTACTTTTAATCTTTACACCTCAACCTTTCTGTGTCATGTTATGTTATTTTAATTTCTGCTACCATTCATGACACTCACACCAGCCAACCAACCAAACAACCAGCCAACCAACTATCCAACACCTTACTCCCGTATTGTAATTCCCTCTCACTCATTTATTTATTCTTTCTCTCTCTCCCTTTCTCTCTCCCTTTCTCTCTCTCTCTCTCTCTCTCTCTCAATATATATATACTCTTTTACTTGTTTCAGTCATTTGACTGCGGCCATGTTGGAGCACTGCCTTTAGTCGAGCAAATCGACCCCAGGACTTATTCTTTATAAGCCTAGTACTTATTCTACCGGTCTCTTCTGCCAAACCGCTAAGTTACGGGGACGTAAACTCACCAGCATCGGTTGTCAAGCAGTGTTGGGTGGACAAACACAGACACACATATACACACACATACATATATATATATATATATATATATATATATATATACATATACATACGACGGGCTTCTTTCATTTTCCGTCTACTAAATCCACTCATAAGTCTTTGGTTGGCCCGAGGCTATTGTAGAAGACACTTGCCCAAGGTTACACGCAGTGGGACTGAACCCGAAACCATGTGGTTCGTAAGCATACAACCACTCCTTCATATATAGATGTATCTTTTTGTGTATGTACGTATGCGCGCACGCACACACACACACACACACACACACATACACGCTCACGCACGTACGCATACGAATATATGTAACGCTTTGGATACAACCTCAAATGCTACTATCCATACCTTCCTCCACTCATCCTTCCATCCATCCATCCATCCATACATACATACATACATACAGCACTGGATTAAACATTTAAACAAAATAAGCTCGTGCTTAAGGCATCATGGGGATGAGGAGGGACCACAGAAATGAAAATGGTTTACGGCACGAAATAAATCACTTTAATCTTGCTGAAATAATATTCGTAATACCTTATCTCTACTAAGTATAGAAGTACAAGTTTTATGTAAAATTAATTTTAGCGATATCATTGAAGACTTTGCAATTAAAAAAAAAACGAAGGAGAAAACTTTTCAAATATAAAAAAAATGGAAGCATACAAAAATAAACACTATTTTCCATCTTACTGTACATTTTGTTTCATTTTGAAAAATAGAAATTTATTGAAGGTTTATTGTCGTTTACATTTTGAATTATTTTTTTTTACATTTTGAACCATTTACATATACTTGAGTGGTTAGAGCAGCGGACTCGCGGTCGAGGAATCGCCGGTTCGAATCTCAGACCGGGCGATGTGTGTGTTTATGAGAGAAACACCTAAGCTCCACACGGCTCCGGCAGAAGGTAATGGCAAACTTCTGCTGACTCTTTCGCCACAACTTTCTCTCACTCTTTCCTCCTGCATCTTGCAGCTCACCTACGACGGACTGGCGCCCCGTCCAGGTGGGGAACCTATACGCCAGGGAAACCGGCCCTAATGAGCTAGGCGTGGCTCGAGAAGGAACTGACATATACTTGAGGACACCAAAACTTTTTAAGTGCTTAGGGCCTCTATGGCCCTTAATCCGGCCCTACATGCATGCATACATACATACATACATACATACATACATACATACATACATACATACATACATACATACATACATAGTGGCTGTATGTTACAAACAATGGCTTGTCGGCGATGCCAAGAAGTTCGAAAAGAAACAAGAGATAAATTTCTTCCTTCGTAATGAGGCGGGTGGGAGTCATTTTGCGATTTCCTTCTCCGAGGATGACGTCAAATCGAAGGCTGGAGCGAAGACTTTCGCTCCAAGTTGCTGGATAGCCGTGACTCGGCTGAGTTCGCCCGCCCTTGGCACGTCTTGTCACCCTCTTTACTTGCATACATGTGTACATATATTACATTCATACACACGTATATTTCCGTCTTTCACATATAATCTTACTTATTGACGACACAGTGACTTCAAGAATTCTGGCTTGGAAAGTTACGGCTTCCAATTTATTTAGTTGCGTTTGTGTAGTTGTGTATATATTTTAGAAAAACTTTTTGAAAATTTTCCCCAAAATCTTTTCAGAAATTTTTTCAAAATTTTCCCCAAAAATTTTTGAAAAACTTATTGAAAATTTTCCCAATAAATTTTTGAAAAATTCTCTGAAAATTTTCCCCAAAATTTTAGAAAAATTTTTTGAAAATTTTCCCAATAAATTTTTGAAAAATTTTTCGAAATTTTTCCCCAACATTTTTGAGAAATATTTTGAAAATTTTTTGAAAACTTTTCCCAATAAATTTTTTTAAAATTTTTGAAAATTTTAGAAAAATTTCCCAAACTTTGAAAAGAAAAAGTTATCGAAAATTTCCCAAACTTTTTGAAAAATTTTCGAAATTTTCCCCCAAAATTTTTGAAAACTTTAAAAATTTTTTGAAGATAAATATATACATATATATAAATAGATACATATATATACATATATATATATATATATATATATATATATATATATATATATATATATACATATATATAATACATACAGGTCCAGATACTGCAACGGCTTGGGTCTCAGAGGACCACAGCTCTTTAACATATATAATCTTTAAAATTAATTAAGGGCAGAAATTGATATTAATCAATTAAAACCAGTGGCTTAGCATATTTTTAAAAAATCCGAAGATTAAAAATTGTTTTACATACAAAATTTAGAGGACTGACCACTTAAAGTGGACAGTCTATATGCTAAACATAGACGTCAAATCGCCATTACCTCGGTTGAGCGTTCTGTATCTAGATCTGGAAATTGTGTTTTATAAACAACAGACTATGCTGATGATCTTGCAGATGTTTGCGTGTCCATATACGTAAATATTAACAAGTGAAACCAATGGTACATAGGCAATCGTTTTTTATTCCGTATATTTTCATTTGTCTTGCTCATCTATAACTTTTGGCTTTTTGCTGAGATTTTTCTTGAGAATACATTCTTCGTGGTAATGGCGATTTGACGTCTATGTTTAGCATATGGGCTGTCCAATTTCTCTAAATTTTGTATATATATAATATGTATAATGATAGACTTCTTTTGGTTTCCATCAACCAAATCTCCTCCCGGTGCTTCGGTCAACCTGAGACTATAGATTGTTTTACGCATTGTCACGCAGCAGGACTGAACCCAGAGCCATACTGTTGGAGTGCAAACTTCTTACCACACAGCCACACCCGCGCCTATTCACGATAATATTTTTGTTTCAGAAAATCCTGCGGGCCGCAGTTTGTTGTAAAACAATGTTATTCAATGTATCCTGCCGTTTGCAGAGCGATAAAACATACTTTAAACGAGATTTGGATGTTATTTATAGCAGGTTTAGCGGCCATGTTGATGCTCGTTCGCGATGGTATGATTAATGGTGCTGGTGGTGTCGGTTGTAGTAATGGTTGTGGAGCTGCTAGTGGTAGTGTGGTGGTATGATTTATGGCTGCGGTAATAGTTGTGGTGACGGTGGGGAGGAGTGTAATTAATAGCCAAGGGATGTAATTAATAGAAATGTTGTTTCTGCTGTTGATGAAGATGCTCGCGATGGCGATGGTGATGGTTGTCGTGATGGAAGTTGTGATGTTGTTGATGATGATGATGTTGATGATGATGATGTTGATGATGATGATGTTGATGATGATGATGATGTTGATGATGATGATGATGATGATGATGATTATGATGGTGGTGGTGGTGATGGAGTTAGTGTGATGGTGGTGAGGTTAGTGGTGGCGGTAGCGGTGGTGATGGTGGTGTGGTAATGATGACGATGATGACGATGTGGTGGCCGTTGGGAAAGGGCTGGCGGGGTTTGTGATGTTGCTGATGCTGGTGCTTCTGCTGCTGAAGATGATGACGTTGATGATGATGCTAATGATGGTAATGCTGGTTGTTGGTGGGGGTGCAGGTGTTGTCTTTACTGTAGGCAATAACAAATGATGGTAGCAATGGAGTCCAGAGTATATTTAATAGTCTTGTTATTGTTGTTGTTGTTGTTTTTGGATTCGGTGGTGATGATGGTGGTGCTGATGGTGCTGGTGCTGGTGCTGGCTGTGCTAATATGTTTAATGGTGGTGTTGGTGTTGGCGTTGGTGGTGGCGGTTGTAGTGGCCGTTGTGATGGTGTTGGTGATGGCGGTGGTAACACTTTATTTGATGGTAGTGGTGGTGGTGGCAGTGGTGGTGGTGGTGGTGGGTGGTGGTTGTGGTGGGTGGTGGTGGTGGTGATGGTGGAGGCCGTCCTCGTCGTTGTGGCAGTAGTGTTGGCGGTGATGATAATACAATTAATGTTGTTGACAATGGTGGTGGCAGTGGTGGTGATGGTAGTTTTATTGTTGTTCTAATTGTTGCTGCAATTGGTGGTGGTGGTGGTCATTGGAGGAGGGTCATGATATATTTAATGGTTTGTGGGTTGTGGTGCGGAGGTTATTGATGGTGATGAAGGCGCTGTTAGTAATAGTATAATTAATGTTGGTGGTTGTTATAGTGATGAAAATATAATTAATGGACCAAACAAATTAGCTTGTTAGAAAATCCCTGTAAGAGAGGAGAGGTAATGCTTATCGCCATTTAAACATGGCTGTTGCATAGGAATCGACGTTACTGCAATTTTTAAGCCCGGGAGGACGCCTCCTCTGGCTGGTCATTCGATGCAATCTGCACCTGTTCTATATTGCAATCAGGGGAGTGAATCCCTACCATCTCCCAGTCACGATTGCATGAACAGTGACTGTGTGTCACTTGGATTTTTATACATTGTGAGCTGCTGTGTACTGTTATTTCTAGCGGACGGGTATTCACCTTGGAGGATGACCACAAAGCTGTCGAAACCGTACGGTCTGGTAGTCTCGTGAGTAGAAGATGGCAGGAATGCTCTCCCCTGATTGCAATATAAAATGGGTGCAGATTGCATAGAGTGACCAACTGGAGGAGGCGTCCTCCTGGGGTTAAAAATAGCAATAACATCGGTTCCCACGGAACAGCCATGTTTAACTGGCGATAAACATTATTATATAATTAATGGTATTTCGTTGTTGTGGTAATGTAGTTTTATTCTGTTGTTGGTAATAATGATGTTGTAGTTGTTGTTGATAGTATTGGTAGTAGCAGTATAGGTAGTGATACTGGTATTGGTTGTAGTATTGGTAGTAGTATAAGTATTATTAGTATTATTAGTAGTATAGGTAGTGATGGCTGTGATGGTGGTGGTGGTGGTGGTAGTGGTGGTGATGGTGGTGATGGTAAGAATCATGTAGTTGTTGTTGTTGTTGGTGGTGGTGGTGGTTGTAGTGATATTGGTAGTGATGGTTGTCATGGCGGTGATGGTTGTGGTGGTGGTATTGGCGGTTGTTTTAGTGGTGGTGGTGCTGCTGCTGCTGTTGGAGCTGGTGGTTCTGGTGGTACTAGTGGTAGTAACGATATTGGTAGTGAGATTGTGGTGGTGGTGGTGGTGGTGGTGGTGACGGTGGTTGTGACGGTGGTGGTGGTGGTGGTGGTGGTGGTGGTGGTGGTGGTGGTGACGGTGGTGGTGGTGACGGTTGTGGTGGTGAGGTGGTGGTGGTGAGGTGGTGGTGTTGGTGACGGTGATGGTGGTGATGATGTTACAATTAGTGATAATTCTCTGGGTGGGAGTTAGGGTTAGTATAATAATGTTTATCTGGTTATTTCTCATGGGCAAGGCGGAAGCCCACCCTGTGGTAGTCACCATGTGTGTACATTGATGGGTTTAACAGCAGAAGAAGCTTGTTGCCCACGCATACAGACACAAATACACGTTGTGGCTGAGGCTGTTGTTGTTGTTGTTGAGGCTGATGAGGATGTCGACGACGACGACGACAATGACAACGACGATAATGAGAACGAGGAGGTGGATAATGATGATTATGATGATGATGATGATGATGATGATGATGATGATGATGATGGTGATGGAGATGGTACAGTGATAATGATAATGACTATGCTATTGGTAACTTTGATGGTGATGATTCTGATAATGGTGATGATGAGGAAGAGGAGGAGGAAGATGTGGTGGTGGGGGGGGGGGGGGGGGCAGGTAGGGGAGATTTTATTATTATCATCATCATCATCATCATCATCATTATTATTATTATTATTATTATTATTATTTTTGTAGTGATGGCAGCAAAAGTGTTGTTGTTTGTGGGGGTGGTATTGCAAATGATAAAAATGATGATGATGATGATGATGATCATGACGATGACCCGACAATGACAACGACGACGACGACGATGATGATGATGATGAAAACGACGACGACGACGATGATGATGATGAAAACGAGGACAACGACGACGACGACGATGATGATGATGATGATGACAGTAGTGAAAATGTTCTCGTGTTGTTGGTAATGTTACTGATGATATAATTATTGGTATTTCAGTTGTTTTTGTCGTCTTCGTTGTTATTGGAGGTGGTGGTGGTGGCGGCAGCGGCGGCGGCGGTGGTGGTAGCAGTGATGGTGATGGTGGTGGCGACGATGGTGATGGTGGTGATGGTGGTGGCGGTGATGGTGATGGCGGCGATGGAGATGGTGGTGATAGTGGTGGTAGTGGTAGTGGTCCTCGTTGTTGTTGCTATTATTCATGCTGTTGGTAGTAGTAGTAGTAGTAGTAGTAGTAGTAGTAGTAGTAGTAGTAGTAGTAGTAGTAGTAGGTGTGAGGGAATGTCTTTACTTTTCTTGTCTGCAGATTTTTGAAGAACCATTATTCGAAGCACTAAGCTCTCTTGTTTATTCCTTGCATATCAAAAGTAAGGATGTCGTAGTTTGTGTGTGTGGGGGGGGGGGCGGTTGTTAGTGGTTTACATTTGATGAATTTCTATATTTAACACACACTGCGTGGCACCTTGAAAAGCTGCTTTTTGCTAAAACCTCGGGTCGATCAAAACATTGTGAGTTGATTTGGTAGACGGAAACTGGAAGAAGCCCGTCGTATACATATGTTATTTTCTCATTTTTATTATTTTTGACCGACCAGGATATCAGATGTTGTTACACATCGCTGGTCACAATGCTCTTCGCATTGTTTAGCCTTTGAATGACGCCACCCCGCTGGCTAAGCGACCAGGCCATATATATACATACAACACACACACACACATTATATATATATATATATATATATATACAGTGTACATTTAAACACATAGGAGGTATCCTTCATAGGATTCCTTTCCCGCTAGCAGGAACAGCTAGAGTCCAAACCACTATTAGGGATAAAAACTCGAAAGGAATGAAAAATAAAAACATTTACCATCTATTTCCTGGACCGTGATTTCTGACTTTTTTTAGCAAATAATTTGCTAGGCGAAGTCTTCATCAACAGGTACGCCTAGATCAAACATATAAACACGAGGCAAATCCAGCATGTGTCTCTTGCTTATACATCATCATTTTTCAAATCCACAGCGCAAGCGCAGTTTTTTGTCGGCAACAAAAACAATACCAGTATTTCTTCGAACAATTCTCCAGAAAATATTATCAATTATTAATATCGGGGTTATAAATATTTTAGAAATTTTTACTACCTGTGGCCTAAGCGTGTAGAAAAATTAGTCAATAGACTATATATTATTCATATAAATACAGTGTACATTTAAACACATAAGAGGTATCCTTCATAGGATTCCTTTCACGTTATATATTTGTATATGCATATATTTGTGTGTGTGTGTTTGTTCCGCTTCCGTGACAATCGATGTTGGTGTGTTTATATCCACGTAACTTAGAGGTTCAGCAAAAGAGACCGATAGAATAAGTACTAGGCTTACAAAGAATAAGTCACGGGGTCGATTTCTTCGACTAACAAACACCATTTAAGGCGGTGCTCCAGCATGGCTGCTATCAAATGAAACAAGTAAAAGAATAAAAGAATAAAAGAATCAAAGAATCAAAGAATCAAAGAATACATTCACATGAACATTGATGGTTCGGTCTTTAGCAATTACTTTCAAGATTATGAGCAATGGAAGTCTTGGACATTATTACTACTGCTGCTACTGCTACTGCTGCTGCTGCTACTACTGCTACTGCTGCTGCTTCTGCTACTGCTACTGCCGCCGCTACTACAACAGCCGTTGCAGTCGCCGTCACTAACATCAATACCCAAGACCGTCAGCACTGTGGCTACTGCAACCACCACCACCGCCACAAGCAACGTCACCACCACCACACCTACCATCACTACCACACCTACCACCACCACTATCATCACTAGCATCACTAACACTACCAACACTACCATTATCATCATCACCACCACTATCACCACCACCACAACAACAATCGCCATCACCTCTAACATCACCCCTACAGCTACCAGCACCGCCAGCACCGCCACCACAACCACCACCACCACCACTATCATCACTAACACCACCATCACCACTACCACCACAACTATCACGATCAACTCTAACATCACCACTACGTCTACCACGGGCATCACCACCACCAACACCACCCCGCCGCCGCCTTCACCACCATCACCACCACCTCCACCGCCGCCATAACCACTACTACCAACATCATCATCACTGCCACCACCACCACCACCAACACCACTACCACCACATCTACCACCAACACAACCACAATAACACATCACCATCATCACCACCACAATCACCACCACCACCATCCTCACTACCGCCACCACTGTCATAACAATCACCACCACCATCATTATTACCTATTTCTTTACTGCCCACAAGGGGCTACACACAGAAGGGACAAACAAGGACAGGCAAACGGATTAAGTCGATTATATCGACCCCAGTGCGTAACTGGTACTTATTTAATCGACCCTGAAAGGATGAAAGGCAAAGTCGACCTCAGCGGAATTTGAACTCAGAACGTAACGTCAGACGAAATACGGCTACGCATTTCGCCCGGCTTGCTAACGGTTCTGCCAGCTCACCATCATTATTACCAGCATGGTTCTACTGGCGGCGAACTGGCAGAAACGTTAGCACGCCGGGCGAAATGCCTAGCAGTATTTCGTTTGCCGCTACGTTCTGAGTTCAAATTCCGCCGAGGTCGACTTTGCCTTTCATCCTTTCGGGGTCGATTAAATAAGTACCAGTTACGCACTGGGGTCGATATAATCGACTTAATCCGTTTGTCTGTCCTTCTTTATCCCCTCTATGTTTAGCCCCTTGTGGGTAGTAAAGAAATAGGTTCTACTGGCGGTGTCTGCTTGGTCGCGCAACCTTATGAAAATAGCAGCCAAATCTGATCCCTCGTTGGCGGATTCTTTCTAGGTTTGTTGGAATAAGGGCTGGTTTGGTGAACAGTACCTTGGTATGATAGAGGAGAGCATATAACTAATGGGGTTTAAGAGAAAATAAGGGAACCGTGTTTTATGAGTATACCTGAATGCGTGTGACCGATTTACTATGTGTATGTATGTGTTTGTGTATATGTATCTATGTGTTCATATATATATATGTGGTGTTTGTGTGTGTGTGTGAGTGAGTGTGTGTGTATGTGTGTGTGTGTATTGTGTACTTTATACGTATATGTGTGTGTGTTGCTACTGTTGCTTCGCTGTAATAGCAGTAGTTGCAGCAGCAGCTGTAGTTGTAGTAGTAG
>NW_021834336.1:22500-37500 GCF_006345805.1 Octopus sinensis
TGCAGTGTCTTCTGGATCACTGTTTTAAAAAGAGACTAAGAGATTATCTGTTAAACAGCTAAGTTACGTGAGGCGTTGCTTCTTCTTCTTCTTCTTCTTCTTCTTTTTCTTCCAATCAGGACTAACGCCATTAGCCACAATGAATAACCTCTAATTCGAGCCTACTCTAAGCTACGAAGAATGCGTATGGCAACTTGAAGATCCACCCACCACAACTGATGGTTGCATGGGCGCGAAAGCTACGTTGTTATCCTCATTCTGTAAACAGTGGCTTTTAACGGGTGAAGAGCTAAATCATCCTAGATTCGCAAACTAGACTAGGGTCTGAAAGTTTACCACACCTTAGTGAAAGGCAAAGTCGACCTCGGCGGAATATGAACTCAGAACGTAGCGGCAGACGAAATACCTATTTCTTTACTACCCAGAAAGGGCTAACACAGAGAGGACAAACAAGGACAGACAAACGGATTAAGTCGATTATACCGACCCCAGTGCGTAACTGGTACTTAGTTTATCGACCCCGAAAGGATGAAAGGCAAAGTCGACCTCGGCGTAATTTGAACTCGGAACGTAACGGCAGACGAAATACGGCTAAGCATTTCGTCCGGCGTGCTAACGTTTCTGCCAGCTCGCCGCCCTTCTGCAACTGGTAATAATAATGTTAGTAGTTGAGATTGATAATGGTAGCAATTGGTACTACTTTTGCAAACAGTAGGGACTGATAATTCTTGCAATTGATGCTGGCAATGGTAGCAGTTGTTGCTGATAAGGCTACGGTACCAACAATGCTGTTTATATCATCTTTTAACTTTAATCAAATGTGTGTATGTGTGTGTGTGTGTGTGTGTGTGTGTGTGTGTGTGTGTGTGTGTGTTGTGTGTGTGTGTGTGTGTGTGTGTGTGTGTGCGTGTGTGTGTGTGCGCGCGTGTGTGTGTGTGTGTGTCATGACATACATTTAGCATTATCACATGCCTCTTTCAAAAGTTAAGCGAAGAATTTGGAATTTCCTATTGCTGAAACGCATAATTGGTTCTGAAAATCATCTGTCAGACGAACATCAATACAGTAGCTTGTATAAAACATTAAATGATGGCTCAGCACCTTTGAAAATTGCTTCTGATTGCAAAACCAGATGGTTTGTCTATTCAACCAGCTGTTGAAAGAATTGTGAACCAACAGTTAGAACCGAAGGCACAGTTTGAAATAACAAGACTAAATAGAAAACGTTACACGGCTGCTGTCCCTTATGAGATATACCCTGACGAAATGGAAAAAAAAAAAACGAAAGAAAGAAAGAAAAAGACATTGGCATTCCTTCTTGTCTTACATTCCATCTTCATTAAAGTGCTAAAAGAACAAAAATTATTTGGATCGTAAAATATTGATTTAGTAAAATTATCGAACGGTCTGGTTATATGAGCTGGCAGAAACGTTAGCGCGCCGGGCGAAATGCTTAGCGATATTTCGTCTGTCGCTACGTTCTGAGTTCAAATTCCGCCGAGGTCGACTTTGCCTTTCATCCTCTCGGGGTCGATAAATAAAGTACCAGTTACGCACTGGGGTCGATGTAATCGACTTAATCCCTTTGTCTGTCCCCTCTATGTTTAGCCCCTTGTGGGTAGTAAAGAAATATATATACTTTGTAAATCAATTGATAATTGGTTGGTGCTGCCAACATGCAAATCTGGTTTGTTCACTTGTAATATAGTGGTGGATAAGGTGGATGGGGTCGTGGATTGTAACTACCGTAGTTGTGTCTCAGTGGTGGTCATCGATGGTGGTTGCGATGGTGGTGGAGCTTGGATGGTGTTGTTGTTGTTGTTGTTACTGGCGGTGGTGGTGATGGTGGCAGAGCTTGGATGGTGTTGCTGTTAGTGGTGATGGTGGTGGAGGAGCTTGGATGGTGTTGCTGTTGTTGTTACTGGTGGTGGTAGTGGTGGCAGAGCTTGGATGGTGTTGCTGTTAGGGGTGATGGTGGTGGAGCTTTGATGGTGTTGCTGTTGTTGTTGGTAGTGGTGGAGGAGCTTGGATGGTGTTGCTGTTGGTGGTGATGGTGATGGAGGAGCTTGGATGGTGTTGCTGTTGGTAGTGGTGGTGGTGGTGGTAGTGGTGGTGGTGGTGACGGTGGTGGTGATGGTAGTGGTAGAGGAGCTTGGATGTTGTTGCTGTTGGGAAACCAATTAAATTAAACCATATCCCCATTCATACATAATCACCCATACAAAGCTCCCGACTCTGAATAGTTTAGCTTGTTGCAGCTGGGAGTTTGTTTACAGCTGGACAGACTGAGCCAGCGAAAATTAATTATCACCAGTCATTGACACCGTTTAGTAGCGTTGATGGAATTCGAACTAGCGACCTTTTAATAAGGAGCTCAGACATTCCTATCGGATTAGCCAGTCACTGCCACACCACGAATATTCTATTAATAAATTTATTTTAAAAACATTCCCACGACCACCACCATCACCATCACCACCACTAAATATAAAACAGAGAGTTGATGATATAATTGGAAAAAGTATCGTGTGGAATAAAGTTACGTTTCTTTATGGTATCAGTTCGAATCCTGCTTGTGTAGATATGGCATTTTAACTTTCTAGGGTCGATGAAATAAAGCCGTCAGTCAAGAATTAGTGAACTTGATATAATTTACTGCAGTTTTTAAATTAGCGTACTAGCACGACCAGAGGTCTTCCATTACATTTTTTAAGAAGGTGCGGCGGGAAAACCCAGAAGTCTTTTGTTTATATTCTTGGAACAGATACACCGTTATGGACAGAGGCCTTTCTATGGCAGTCTTGAAATGGATGTCCTAGTATCGCCAGAAATCTTCTTCTATGCCTTTGAAGAAGGCGCCAAGTATCTACCACATCCTTTAAGGAAATGTCCCAATATGTCCAAGAAGTCTACTACTACTTACTTGAAAAAGTCACCCCAGCAGTGTTCCACTACACTCCTCATACGATCTGGTGCTCCAGTATGGCCCGACTCCAGTGACTAAAACCAGAGGAAAGTGATTAAAAAAACACAAGAGATAGTGGAATTGATATAATCTTCCCCTACAGTCTTTAAAAGGGTACTCTAGCAGAGGGTCTTCCACTACATTTTTGAAGGTGCCCCGGGAAAGTCAGAAGTTTTTTGATATCTTCTTGAAACGGGTGCCACGTTACGGCCAAACACCTTTCTACGACAGTATTGAAATGGGTGGCCCAGTATGGCCAGAGGTCTTCTTCTGCGTCGGTGAAGAAGGCGCCTCCAGTATGGCCAGATATCTACAACATCCTCTAAGGAAGTGCCCCAATATGTCCAGAAGTCTTTTACTACTTGCTTGAAAGAGCTGTCCCAGCATGGTCAAAGGTGTTCCACAACATTCTTCATAGAATCTGGTGCCCCAGTATGGCCCGATTCCAGTGACTGAAACCTGTGGAAAGTAATTAAAGAAACGCAATAACTACAAACTTCTTTTTTTTAACTGGAAAACTATAAAAATAATCTCATTAATTAAATGCCTTTGGTTCGAGGTTATTTTAAGTACAAACCAAATGAATGTCAACCAGTCACATGTTGAGATTCATGAAGCAAGTAGAGCAGAATATTTATAATTACATATAATTATCAATTAAAGAGTTTCTGTTAATTTCTATGTATGTACATGGAAAATATTAAAACATATGTTGGTGCCTTTTTTCCCGTGTTTCAGATTTTAATAACGTAATTTCGATTTCCTGGGCACAACGAACTGAAGTTTTGCAAACATGGCATGGAAGCACTCCGTCGGTGACGACGATGAGGGTTCCGGTTGATCCGAATCAACGGGACAGCCTGCTCGTGAAATTAACGTGTAGGTGGCTGAGCACTCCACAGAACGTGTACCCATAACGTAGTTCTCGGGGTATTCAGCGTGAACAGAGAGTGACAAGCCGGCCCTTTGAAATACAGGTACAACAGAAACAGGAAGTAAGAGTGAGAGAAAGTTGTGGTGAAAGAGTACAGCAGGGATCGCTACCACTCCCTGCCGGAGCCTCGTGGATCTTTAGGTGTTTTCGCTCAATAAACACTCACAACGCCCGGTCTGGGAATCGAAACCGCGATCCTATGACGCGAGTCCGCTGCACTAACCACTGGGCCATTGCGCCTCCACTTTGCAAACATAACAAACACACACATGTACAATGGGTACACATTGGTAGCTCCAGAGCTACAGTATAAAGTCACCCAAAGTTTCTTAACCCCACAGCCCCATCTTTCACGTATACACAAACACATAGAGATATATATAATATGTGACCTCGTGTGTACCGTTGGCGATTTTTTTTCCTCTGTCTTCCCTTCTCTGGATCTTTCCTTCACCTATGTTTCCGACGAAGAGCTCTGCTCGAAACGTTAAACCCTCCTTCTTTCCTTCTTCCTGAGCGTCCAATAATAATATATTGTTCCACGTCCTCGCGTTTTGTGTTTTTTTCGTGCTTTTTGTTTGATTAACTCTCTCTCCTCTCTCTCTCTCTCTCTATATATAATATATATATATATATATTATATATATATATATATATATATAGAAGGTTTAGAGGTATATACAGGTATTACATATTAGGAAAAATAAGGTACTCAGAATCTGAATGTTGTACATTTACAGATTTTATTAATATGTTACATGTTTTTAAATCATATATTAGCGCTTGCATCTACACTAGTAGAATCTCAGATACACCGTTATGGTCAGAGGCCTTTCTATCTGGAGATTCTACTAGAGTAGATGCAAGCGCTAGATGATATATAAAAACATGCGACATATTAATAAAAATCTGTAAATGTACAATCATCCAGATTACTGAGTACCTTATTTTTTCTAATATATATATATATTATATATATTATTGTTGTTGTTGTTGGTGTTGTTGTTGTTGTTATTATTGTTGTGTTGTTGTTGTTGTTGTTGTTGTTTTATTATTATTAATTATTATATTATTATTATTATTATTATTATTATTATTATTATTATTATTATTAATCGATAGAAGCTATTGAGTGCCTCAAAAGCCGAAAATTTTGTGCGTTGGTAGCAACCAGAGTTACCGCAGCTGCTGGTACCCACTTGCTCTCAAGCCCAGTTGTTAACGGGCTTAAAGTGTACACACGCTGATCGCAGGCCCTTGACAGGGTCCAGCGTCGTTATTTTTCGTCACAACACCACCGTGCCGGGAGTGGATAATTTGCGTGCCTGCTGCCTTCCTTGACTATGGTAGCCGATTTGTATACTCCTTCTCCGGAATTGAACACTGATTAGCTGTGACCCGTTGCCACCACAGTCAGCATTTACCTGGGCATCGGCACTTGATAGGGTGAACTCATGGGAGACCAGCTGCGTGAAGGCTAGTCGCTTGTAGCCCGTGCGACCGTACTGACAGTTGCCAAGGGTCACCAAAACTGAAAGCCGTGAAGAACTCCACAGGCCCGAACCTGCGTGCGGGGCGCTGAAATCGCTGCGGCGGCCCCTGCATATTAGGCCTCAGTCTAATATTTGCGTCGCAACTAATGCGAAAGGCCGACTGTATCGTCGCGACGAGGAAAGGGCGAGGAAGACGCGCAATGCACCCCGGAGTCAGTACCTTGTGTTCACCGACAGGTGGACCACAAAGTTGGTAACCTCCTAGGTGAATGTGAATCGACCTTGTTAATAGTGAACTCAAAAGGTGAAGAGCTAGAAATAATGCCGCTAGGCATTTTGTTCGACGTGTTAACGATTATTTCTTTATTGCCCACAAGGGGCTAAACATAAAGGGGACAAACAAGGACAGACATTAAGTCGATTACATCGACCCCAGTGCTTAACTGGTACTTAATTTATCGACCCTGAAAGGTTGAAAGGCAAAGTCGACCTCGGCGGAATTTGAACTCAGAACGTAGCGGCAGACGAAAAACCTATTTCTTTACTACCCACAAGGGGCTACACACAGAGAGGACAAACAAGGACAGGCGACCCCAGTGCGTAACTGGTATTTATTTAATCGAACCCGAAAGGATGAAAGGCAAAGTCGACCTCGGCGGAATTTGAACTCAGAACGTAACGGCAGACGAAATACCGCTAAGCATTTCGCCCGGCGTGCTAACGTTTCTGCCAGCTCACCGCCTTAATTTATTTTCGTATATTCTGTCCTTGTGTTTGTTTGTGCGCATGCTCACTAATAGTTGCGTACGTTTGTGTGTGTTTGCTATTGTGTGTTTGCTTGATATGTTTATATCTTGCTGCCTTTGTACGAAACTCATATATTTGCATGTATGTGTGTCTATTTTCGCTTGAATATCAGCGTGTTTATGCCCGCAACGCATTATTTTCCATTGACTCTTCCATAAATAGAAGGAAATTATTTTTCCATGCTGATAAAATAAGGAACCAAATTCCTGTGTTTCGAGACGATTTCAAGAGCAGGAAAAAAAATAACGTCGGGGTGAGGGCGGTTCTAGTTAAAAATACATTAATTGAGACAGTTTGTGCGTTACAATGGGCAGTTCGCAACATTTAAGGTACGCACAAACAGATAAACAGATCCCGAGGCTCAGAATTCTATAGATAGATTGACATATTCACAGTGCGAGCGTGTGTGTGTGTGTGTGTGTGTCTGTGTCTGTGTCTGTGTCTGTGTGTGTATGTATGTGCAGGTGTGAGCGTGAGTGTGTGCATGAATCGCATGAAAGAGCTCATATCGGTTTTTACTATTAAACTGTATGCCGGATAATTGCATACATTTTCAGAACACCTGGCCGCTTAGCATTTAATCTATTTAAAATCCATCGGCATTTTACTCATGCAAATAATGTCAATTTCGGTTTAGTGCATAAGCTTTTGTTTCTTTCTGATTTTAGTTTTAAAAACTCAATTGGCGAAATGTAGCATAAAATTGATCGTTTATATTATTTGTTTCAAAAACAGTGTTTCTATAAGCTTGCGTATTCTAGATGAGGTAATATATATACGTTATAAGCAAATTTGGTAGACGGACACTATATGCAAGTCCGTCGTGTGTGTGTGTATATATATATATATATATATTACATACCTCTATATGTGTGTGCGTGTGTGTTTGTATGTGTGAATGTATGTATGTGTATATGCATGTATGTATATATGTAAGTATATAATATATATGTGGAGGCGCAATGGCCCAGTGGTTAGGGCAGCGGACTCGCGGTCGTAGGATCGCGGTTTCGATTCCCAGACCAGGCGTTGTGAGTGTTTATTGAGCGAAAACACCTAGAAGCTCCAGGAGGCTCCGGCAGGGGGTGGTGATCCCTGCTGTACTTTTTCACCACTCTCTCTCACTCTTTCTTCTGTTGGCCTGCTCGCTTAGACAGCGGGGTGGCGTCATTCGAAGGATAAAACAATGCGAACGCATTGTGACCAGCGATGTGTAGCAACATCTGGTCGGTCACGTGGTCACGTGATAATATATTATATATATATATTATATATATATTATATATATATATTGTACTTGTCTCGGTCATCTCTCTTGTCGCACTTGTACGTATGAAATCTCATGTCTGTCAATTTGCCCTCTGTTGTTTACAACGTCACTTACACAGAACGATACACATTCTCCTGATACGCATCTTTACTTTTCTTTTAACTATAAAACTTTATGAAGAAGAGCTTAAGCTCAAAACATCAAAACCATTTCTGTTTTCTCAATATCCCCTTCAGCATTAAACAAAGAATCACATTTTGTTGTCACTTTGTCATCTCTATTTTACATGTCACATATTCGATAGAATATGTACTAAGGTTACAAACAACAATTCCTGGAATCGAATTGTTCGGCTAAAGGCGGTGCTCCAGCATGACCGATGTCATATGACTGAAACAAGTAAAAGAATAAAAGAATAAAAGAGTGTGTCTGTGTGAGTGTGTCCGTGTGAGAGTGTGTGTGTGTGAGTGTGTGTGTGTGTATGTCTGTGTCTGTGTGTGTGTAGAAATATATATTTAGAGAGAGAGACACACACACATATGATATATATATGTATATATATATATTAATATTATATATATATATATATAGAGAGAGAGAGAGAGAGAGAGAAAAGAGAGAGACATATAGACATATATGTATATAGACACAGATAGATAGATAGATAGATAGATAGATAGATAGATAGATAGATAGATAGATAGATAGATAGATAGATAGATAGATAGATAGATAGATAGATAAAGACAGGCAGACAGACATGCATACATACAAGTCACTATGCAAGTTTAAATGAATATTTGTGTTGTGTGTAGGTGCTGCCATCTTTCTGAAGTTTATTTATAGCAGTGTACTGAAACTTTGGTGGGAACGAAGCTATCACTTTTAAACCGAACCTGATATAACATGGAGTAAACATGTCGGCTATCATAAGCATTTTCATGATGACAGGCGATAAGTCATATCTTGATAATGTACCGTATGGTAGTGGTATGAGCAATAGGTGTAATGGTGGCGATGATGGTGGTGGTGGTACTGTTGTTGTTGTTATTTTTGTTGTTGTTGTTGTTGTTGGTGGTGGTGGTGGTGGTGGTGGTGGTGGTGACGGTGAGGTGGTGGTAGTGGTGGTGGTAAGAAATGCGAGTAATTGTGCTTATTGTGTTGATGCTGTTTGCGGTTGCTGGTACTGGAGGTGGAGTGGTGATGGTACTGCTTGTATAGTAATAGGGTGATTGAGTGGTGTTGTTAGTGGTCGTCGAATTCGTTGTCGTGGTAGCAGTTGTGGTCGTGGTCGTTGCGTCGGCGGTCGTCGCGGTGGTCGTGGTGTTGGTCGTGTTGACGGCGGTGATGGTGATGGTGGTGCTGGTGGTGGTGGTGGCCGTAGTGGCCGCGGTGGCCGTAGTAGTGGAGGTTATGGTGATGGTGGCGTTGGTGATGTTGGTAGTGGTGGTGGTGGTACTGGTGATTGTGGCTTTAGTTTTAGATGTAGTAGTGGTACATGATGTTGCCGTAGCAGTAGCTATGCTCTTAGTGGTCTAACAGTACCACAGAACCAAAAAGAAAATCATACATCTTAATATACTACATATGAAGTAATTCCAGGAGAAGAAAAGAACACTTGAAACACATAAATAAATATATATATTCTAAAATAATAGACAAAACTCTTACACGATTTGTCAACCAGCGCCAAATTAATCAGTGAAAATACAACTCCAACAGTTGAAAATTAAGGACGCCTGACAGCGGAACCTGTATTAATGTTACTGAAGTCACATCTTATGAATTTCAATTGGGGTAGATGTTTACCAAAAGAAATAACGTTATTCGTTTATCAGAAATCTTGACTCATGTTATTAAATGCAACAGAGACGGAAATCATTTTCGGAAGAATGGCTATACATCGACAACAAATACGATAGCCAAGTACTTGACAAGCATACTTTAGTAAACATTTGGAAGTATGCACAGCAAATAAAGTTCACAACTATCAAAATTTTCTTTTACACCAATGCACAGACATTATTACCGAACGAAGATGACAAAAATAAAATATATTTAAGAAATAGAATCCATATCTAAATAGAAGTCACTCTGCATCGACAGCTGACGTTAAATTTAGGTTTTGTAAAAACAAATGAGATCATCATTTATTTTTGCAGTACGAATCACTATCATAATAACTGGGAAACCAGCTGAGAAACTGAAGAAAAAATTTAAGAAAATTAAATGAATGTGCATTGTCATATAGCATATACATGAACGTGCGCGCGCGTGTGTGAGTATGTTTTAAAAGACTTTATTGAAATTGCTAGTTTTATTTTTTTTTAATATTTGACAAGAACGGAACGTCACAAATATGCAAAATAGCTTTCTTAATTCTGTTTATGTAATTAATGAATGTTAATTCAACAAAATCGTACTTCAAATATTATATACTGTATCAAAAATTCTTTCAAAAAGATCTATACATATATATAGACATACATACATACTTATTGTTGGTGATACATCATTCTGCAGTTATATGTTTGTGTTTGTGACTGTGTTGTGATGACGATTTACTTCCGAACTGGAAAAGGCTCCCAGTCTCTGTATCATAAATATCTAGTAATGTTCATAAAGTTCAAATAACGCTAGTAATCTATCAAGTCCATTTACACATTTCTCAATACATACTACTGCTATGACTTGCCACCATCACTTTACGTCTCCATCAAAGATGGGTAGATTTGCTACTACGTATAATTTATATTATGATACAATTCTCATTGACAGATGTACGTTTGAATTTGATTGGTCGTTTCAACTGACAGTTTTTCAAAAGTATTGAAGCTGAGACTGTAAATGTAAATAGAAAATAAAAACAAAATAAATTTAAAATTATAATTAAAATATAAGACATGTAAAAGAGTAAAAAAGTAAATATTGTGAAGAAAACCTTGAGTCAAAAAGAATTTTTTTTTTCGGTTAAAAAGAAATCATGCATGTCCAGAGTGAATTAATTAATGGTAAATAAGTAATTAATTAATATAAATGTCTGTTTTTAAAAACTTAAACCATGGGTTTGGGAAAGCTCGTAGATACTGTTAAAAGTAGTAATAAAGAAACACCAGATACTGTTAAAAGTAGTAACGGGTTTCTTTTTATATAAGCAACTCACACACACATACTTATAAAAATACACGTATAAAAACTATAAATGTATACATACGAAGCACATATGCATATAGTCACATAAATACATGCTTATACATGAATATATTTATATCTACACATAAGCATAAATACACAGATACATAAAAACTTTACCTTTCATCTTTACGGGGGGTCGATAAATTAAGTACCAGTTGCGTACTGGGGTCGATCTAATCGACTAGCTCCCTCCCCAAAATTTCGGGTCTTGTACCTAAAGTAGAAAATAATATTTACGAGCTTTCCCATATCTACGGGCTAATTTTAAGAAAACAGACTTGCATTTATATTAATTAATTATTTACTATCAATTAATTTACTCTAAACATGCAATTTCTTTTTTACCTAAAAAAAATCTCTTCTTGACTCAACGTTTCCTTCGATTTTATACAACACGATATTTATGTCTTTTACTTTATTTTTTACTTTATTTTACTTTATTTTTTATTTTTATCTTCTATTTACATTTACTGTCTCAGCTTCAATACTTTTGAAAAACCGTTTGTTGAAACGACCAATCAAATTCAAATGTGCATCTGTCAATGTAAATTATATCAGAATGTAAATTATACGTATAACTTGAATTCTTATTCCATTCTAGATCACAACTACCCAAGGAACGGAAACGTGAAACTCTGATTAACAAGATTTTTTTTGTGATATTTTTATGATGTTTTTGCAGCTTTAATAAACATATTACTCTACCCCCAGTATTCGAGTACTATTTTTCCCCCACCTTGTTTCACATTTATGTGCTTACTCTGGTGAGTGGAATGGCTCAGTGGTTAGAGCGTCGAGCTTACGGTCGTGAGGTTGGGAGTTCGAATCCCGGACCGGGCTGCGTGTCGTGTTCTTGAGCAAGACACTTTATTTCACGTTGCTCCAGTTCACTCAGCTGTAGAAATGAGTTCCGACGTCACAGGATCTAATCTGTATCGGCCCCTTTGCCTTTCCCTTGGATAACACTGGTGGCGTGGAGAGGGGAGGCCGGTATGCATGGGCGACTGCTGGTCTTCCATAAACAACCTTGCTCGGACTTGTGCCTGGGAGGGTAACTTTCTAGGTGCAATCCCATGGTCAGTCATGACCGAAGGGGGTCTCAGCATATATATACAAACACTTCGTTGGTTATAATGACGATTTTTCAAGTTCATACGATCAACGGAACAGCTTGCACGTGAAGTTGATGTGCAAGTGGCTGAGCACTCCGCAGACACGCTTACATTTAAAGTAATTCTCAATGAGATTTAGCGTGGCACAGAATGAGACAAGGCACCACCCATAACATCGCCAACACTAACACCACCACCAACACTACCTACACCACCGCCAACACTAACACCACCACCAACACTACCTACACCACCGCCAACACCGATGCATCCAACACCATCACCAACACCACCGATGTGGAGGCACAATGGCCCGGTGGTTAGGGCAGCGGACTCGCGGTCGTAAGATCGCGGTTTCGATTCCCAGACCGGGCATTGCGAGTGTTTATTGAGCAAAAACACCTAAGCTCCACGAGGCTCCGGCGGGAGTGGTGGTGATGGGGAACCCCGCTGTACTCTTTCACCACAACTTTCTCTCACTCTTTCTTCCTACTTTTTCCACAAAGCAGAGGAACCATGGTGTAACCCACTATGGTGTGGTAAACTTTCAGACCCTAGTCTAGATCGCGAATCCTCTGTAGCCCGGGATGGTTCAGATCTCCACCCGTTAAAAAGCCACCGTTTACGGAATGAGGATAACAACGTAGCTATCGCGCCCGTGCAACCGCTAGTCTATCACGTGTGGTGGGTGGATCTTCAAGTTGCCACAGGCATTCTTAGTAGCTTAGAGTTGGCTCGAATTAGAGATTATTCGTTGTGGATAACGGTGCGAGTCCTGACTGGAAGAAGAAGAAGAAGAAGAAGAAGAAGAATTTTGTAAGTCGACTACATCGACCCCAGTACTCAACTGATGAAATGATGAAGAGCACAGTCGACTTCGGGGGAATTTGAACTCAGCACGTGAAGACGGACAAAATGCCGATAAGCATTTCGTCCGGCATATTAATAGTTCTGTCAACATGCCACTTAAATTACATCTATAACAACAAGCACAAGAACAGGAACAACATTATCGATGACAACAACAACAACTGCAACGACTATATAGTTCTAACAACAAGAATTAGAACAATAACAACACCAAAACACAATTATGTCTGCAACAACAACAACAAACAACGAAAACAAGAACACTAATAGTTGTAGTCTCAGATCTGATAATCACATGATTGGGATCGTTTATTGATTGGCTCTCGTCTAATTTGTTGTAACCAATCAATGCTTTAGGTGAGCAACCATGCGTGGACAGTTGATGTAGACATTGATATAGACTTTTAATGGAGGCACGTGCAGATGCACTCAGATGCATACGCATACTTACATACATACATTCATATATGCACACACACACATACATACATTCGCACATAACTACATACATACATTCATACACACACATATATAAATATATACATACATATGTTTTTGTTTTGTTTTTGTTTTTCCAGTTTCAGCTCTTGAGCTGTGGCCATGCTGGGGCACCGCCATTGTGGTGAAAGAGTACAGCAGGGATCACCACCCCCTGCCGGAGCCTCGTAGAGCTTTTAGGTGTTTTCGCTCAATAAACACACACAACGCCCAGTCTGAGAATCGAAACCGCGATCCTGCGACCGCGAGTCCGCTGCCCTAACCACTAGGCCATTGCGCCTCTACATATATATATATACACACATACATGCATATATACATGCACACATACACACATACATACACACACACTCACACACATACACTCATACACATCATACATACATACATACATACATACATACATACATACATACATACATACATACATACATACATACATACATACATACATACAGATAGATAGACAGATAGACGTAGAAGGATTTAGATATACGCTTATTTGCTCACAAATATTTACGCTTAAACTCCTGCAAACTCACATAAACACATTCATATATATATATCTATATCCGTGTACATATGCATACACACATGCATATAAGCATACATAAACATACATACATATATACATACATACAGGTTTCCGCTTATACATGCACATGCACATATACAGAAACGGACAAACCTCGCTCATTCTACAGTAACATACACACGTACCCACATTCTACAGTAGCAAACATGTATCCACATACACAACCAGCGCAAAAGCCGGCCTGTCTACTTGCACTCGTACACTTACATGTATATATATATTTATATACATGCATACATACATACACACATACACAAATATATGTATACAAATATATACATAATCACGCATTTAAACTCGTGTACAAATACATGAGTTTGACAGGTACCACTGGTATCATTACGTATAATGTCTAATTCCTACGTAATGATACCAGTGGTACCTGCCCTAGATATAGAAACAAATAATGGAATAGGATACGAAGAACTTGTGACAAATCAAAGAGGGTGAACACGTGGTATAAAACCGACAAATATCAAGGAATGATATTTGTAGAGGCTACAGCCCATGGAGAACTAGCCCGTAGATTTAAGAAAGCTCTGAAGGAGAACAAACTCAACATTAAGATTGTGAAAAGCCAGGGAACTCCGTCAGATCACAACTATATAGGACGTACATCTTTGAGAATACCATATGCACCAATGATAACTGCATGGTATGTAGGATTAGCCCTGGCATTAACTGTAGAACAAGAAATGTACTTTACAGCATAAGATGCTTAGAAGGTGCTTGTAAAGACATGAACATGACATATATAGGGGAGACACCTTGGAGCATTCCGGAACGACTAAATGAACATCTGAGACAATATGACGATAAAAACAGTCCTCCATATTCTAACAACATACCAAAGACCACCATGGAGGCAACTGGGGTCAACTTGACATCCGCAACTTATCCAAGCACCCAAAAGACCCAACACTCAAATACGTGAGTACGTCCTTATAAATGAAACCTCCCCAATACTAAATAGGAAATATACATAGTAGATATATCTCCATACCCACAGTTAACACAGGTAGGATAGAATAGTTAATGGGCTGTTATGTACATAGATGCATGTATGTGTGTGTGGGTATATATGTGTATATGCACATGTATATAAGCATATGGATACGAAAATAAACAGATCAACATACAGACGGATAGGTACATAGGTTATATGAACAGACAAGCACACAGACACAAATGGAGACTGAAACACATGACCATATATACACACACACTTTACTTCACACAAGGACACATGTCCACACATATG
>NW_021834336.1:42500-45000 GCF_006345805.1 Octopus sinensis
GCTGAAGTCCATCTATACAAACGCAATGTAGAGGCGCAATGGCCTAGTGGTTAGGGCAGCGGACTCGCGTCGCAGGATCGGGTTTCGATCTCAGAATGGGCGTTGTGTGTGTGTTTATTGAGCGGAAAACACCTAAAAGCTCTACGAGGCTGGAAGGGTGTGTGATCCCTGCGTGTATCTTTCACCACAATGGCGGTGCCCCAGCATGGCCACAGCTCAAGAGCTGAAACTGGAAAAACAAAAACAACAAAAACCAAAAAAACGTGAATAATTCCTCCCCACTTATCTCTCGCTCTCTCTGTCGATAACACACAATCACAGTCTCTCATACACCCTTCCTATTTATGGCGGACGCATGTGAGAGTGGTACGTTAGCGTATGTATGAGATGTTACGCATAGTATATGCATGTTATGGTGTGTGTGTGTTTGTGGGTCTGTGTGTGGATGTAGTATGCACTGTGTATATATATATAGTATATATATATATATATATATATATATATAAGTATATATATGTATATATACATACATGATACTATAATATATAGATATTTCAAACACACACACACACACACACACACGAACACACTAATCCACACCACATATGCATGTACGTATATACTTAAAACATGTAAATATATATGTATGTGTATATATGTGCATACATATAAATATATATATATATATAAATATGTGTGTGGGTGTGAGTAGGTATCTATATACATGTATGTATAAATAAATATATGCATATATATATGTATATGTATGTATGTCTGTATATACATATGTCTGTATATGCATATATATATGTATGTGTGTGTGTGTGTGTGGTGGTGTATGTGTGTGTGTATATGTGTGTGTGTGTATGTATGTACGTATATATGTATATATGCATGTGTGTGTGTGTGTGTTGTGTGTGTGTGTGTGTGTGTGTGAGTGTGTGTATGTATGTACGTATATATGTATATATGCATGTGTGTGTGTGTGTGTGTGTGTGGGTGTGTGTGTATTACCTCGACCCCCGCCTTAAAATTGTCTGTTCTGCAGCCAGATCTTTTTGGCACTTTTTTTTCTTCCCTAACTCTCCCACGTCTCGCAGACAATTATTACGGTCTGTGCCCTCATCCGGAACAAATTCCCACGCTGCCCCCAACATATGCCTAGCTGCCCTCGGCATGTGTTAAAACACCGTGTTATTCAACTGTGACCCACTTCGAAATCGCTGTCTACTCCACCCCCACCCCCACCCTCCACATACACACAAGCACACACATACACTCATACACACTCACATACACATATACACGCACGCGCATACATACATATATTCACACAGACACACACACATATGCACAAGCACATACACATAATACACATACACATACAGACACGCACATAAACATACACACACGCACATACACATACGTATACAAACACGCACATACACATATACACACATATACATGCACACACACATGCACATCACATAGTTCAAACACGCACATACACATATACACACATAACATGCGCACACACACCACCATACACATAGGATACAAACACGCACATACACATATACACACATATACATGCACACACACACGCACATACACATACGTATACAAACACGCACATACACATATACACACATATACATGCGCACACACACGCACATACACATACGTATACAAACACGCACATACACATATACACACATATACATGGCGCCCACACCGCACATACACATACGTATACAAACACGCACTACACATATACACACTACATGCGCACACACACGCACATACACAGACGTATACAAACAAGACACATACACAAACATACATATACACACAATACATGCACAACACACACGCACATACACATACGTATACAAAAACGCACATACACATATACAACATATACATGCAAACAACACACGACATACACATAGTATACAAACACGCACATACACATATACACACATATACATGCACACACACACATGCACATACACATACTCACAAATACACATACGCATATACACACACACACATACACACACACAGAGGGGCAAACTTGGGGGTTTCTCACACACACCTAAATGTAGTCAATACATGGGCGCTTCTATGGGTTTGTGCCAGCGTAAGTTCACCTAGGTGTACACATATACATTAGCACACTCGTTTAGAGACAGACATATTGATACATATACACAGAAACACAAATACAGTCATACATACAGGTATGTACAAATACATACACACGCGCACACACATGCACTGAAACACACATAGAGGTTTCCCCACACACATATACATCATAAACATATACATAAATGAATGTGTATTATAATAACACACACGTTTAGAGTGACACAAAGGAATACTGTGTGGTAAGTAGCTTGCTTCCCAGCCACATGGTTCCGGGTTCAGTACCTCTGCGTGGAAACTTGGGCAGGTGACTGTTACTATAGCCTTGGGCCGACCAAAGCCTTGTGAG
>NW_021834337.1:7500-12500 GCF_006345805.1 Octopus sinensis
AGCAGCAACAATTATACAAACAACAACAACAACTGCAGTAACAGAAATATAAGATCTGGCGAAAGGGTCTCGATTATTGTCTCTCAACCAGCTAGAAATAGCTGTTAAATACCACACGAATGCCTCTACTTTAAAACAGAAAAGACGGAAGTATATATATATATATATATCGGATTACGTAATTGTACAGAAGGGATTGTCGTGGCTGGAATGCATTTGATCATAAGATCTGGACGATCAGCATAGACACGCGGTTGGACATCAACAACGACGACGATGACAACATTAGCAACCACCAGTCACCACGACCACCAGCACCACCACCACCAGCACCACCACTACTACTACTACTACTACTACTACTACTACTACTACTACTACCACTACTGCTGCTGCTGCTGCTGTTGTTACTACTACTACTACTACTACTACTACTACTACTACTACTACTACTACTATCTGTTTAAACCAGGTCAGAACTGAATTGAGGCTTGCGATGATTTTGGCTGGAAGGCTGTTGTTGTGTCGTATGTTTGCGGGATTAGATCTTAGCGGATGTTAATCAGCAACGACACCAACAACACAGGAGTATCTACAACAACAAGAACAACAACAGCAATGGCCCAGTGGTTAGGGCAGCGGACTCGCGGTCGGAGGATCGCGGTTTCGATTCCCAGACCGGGCGTTGTGTGTGTTTATTGAGCGAAAGCACCTAAAGCTCCAAGAGGCTACGGCTGGGGGTGGTGGCGACCCCTGTTGTACTCTTTCGCTCCAACTTTCTCCCACTCTTTCTTCCTCTTTCTTGTCCCCGACTTCCTACGCAACCGCTGATCCTGGATACGCATTCATCCATCCGTCGATGCTCTCGGTGTCGGGGGTTGACTTGCTTTCCCTTCTGCGGGTCTTACGAATAGCAAAGGACTACGGTTCGGACTCCTCCCACTACGTACGAAGACCGCTTCGTTCAACTAAACAAAACTACACTGGCAAGCAATTCAGTTGAGTGATGAAGTCGGGCAGGACATATATGTTGTTAACGTATTTTCATTATCTTAAACTTGTGGAAGGATGGTATGTGCCTGATTGGTCGAAGGTGCGATATTTGCTTTACTAAAACTATCCATATAACAGGAGGCACCATAGCTGCTAAAGTGATCGCTAAGCTGCTAGAAATAGCAACGAAATACATATTAACTGTCTTCTCTGCCGTCTTAGACGATGAAGTTCTGTACACATTTAAAAGGTTGTAGTTGTCATGGCTAGAATGTGTTTTTTATCATAAGCCAGCCTAATCAGGCTTGGCCAAAGACAACATCGCAACAGCAGCTTGAGGAATGACACAAGGCCTGCAACAATCCAGTGCAATTTAAGCTATACTCTCAAACATATACATTTCCAGTCTCTGTACCTTTATCTTTGAGACTGTTAGTGTTGGTCTGTTTACGTCCTATAACTTAGCAGTTTGGGAAGATATGCCAGACTTAAAAAGAAATCAAGAACGGCATGGCTGCAGTCCAATGACTGAAACATGTAAAAGAATAAAAGAAAAACGCAAAATCAACGAAGGCAAGATATGAAATACGAATACGAAACACACAAAAATATATATAAATATATAAAATATTAAATATATATCAAATATATGAAATATATATAAATATGTATATAACATATATAAAAACAAAACGAGGAAAATAACAATTATCGTTGACAAAGTCAAGAGATCTTTGGTTTTTAATCATGTATTTACGTTCTGAGTTTAAACTGTGTTCAGGTTCACAGAAATTTTCAATCTTCCATGTTCGATAAAAGAAATAGTGGCGAAGTACAGATATGATCAAATATGACATGAAGGCTATACTCTGGATCCGGCATGATCACAGTCCAATCACAGAATGCAGAAAATCAATGAAGCAATAATCGGAATTAAGAATTTGGAGAATGTAACCATAACGGTTTTTCCCTATAGTTTCAGAGCTAAAAATTCTCGGTGAAACATCACTTGGATTATATATCGGCGCCAAATTTCATGGAGGCACACGGCTTAACGGTTAGAATGCCGTAGTCATGATCGTAAGATTGTGGTTTCCATACATCGACCATGCGAGGCATTGTGCTCTTGAACAAAACTCTTTATTCAAGAATTGGTCTAGTCCAATCAGTTGACAGAAAAGAGCACTCCGCCACGGACCGGAGCCCGTCCAAAGGGAATGTATACTCCCTAAAAGCCATGAAGGACCTTCGACACATATATGTACATGCGAATGTATAGTGGTAGTTGGATAGATGTGTGTGTTTCTATTTCTTCAGTTTTCCTCCTTTCTTTTCTCTTTATCTCCAATCCATCGTCCAGAGAAAGAGAAATTGCTATTCGTGATCTTGGCTTCTTTTCTCCCATTTCCTGAGCGTCAAACTAATATCACCTGCTTATTTTTACCTAGTCTTTGTGCTGTATTTTTTTTCACATTGCAGCATTATGTATATATATGTTCATTTTGTGTGTATCTGTGTATGGTAGTTTTGACTTTAAGAGTCCCTCCTAGCGTGAGGCATTTATGTATAGAAATGCCCTTAAAATAAATAAATATATTTAAAAGGAATAATCAATAAATTTTCCCTTGTGAGTTTTGCACGCTAACTACTTGATAAATTCTTATAAATTTTTATCCTATTTTTCAAGTGTGTGTATATATATATATATATATAATCAATTAAGGAAACAAGGTGGATTTGGTATTAGTCTTTATTTTGTAGGGCGATCGTTTCGACCCAGCCCGTGACTTTCTCTTATGGGTGGGATACTGTGCATCATAATGTGTTACATCAATTTTGCACATCGGACACATTCATACTTAAAGTGTTTTGCTGCAGATCTTGAGTTTGGGCAGTCATGTTGCTATTTGCCCGCCGTAGTGTTTTACTCAACACATCTGCGCACTAATTGACATATGCCCATCAGTTCAAAATATTACACACACACGCGCACACACGCACACACGCACACACGCACACACGCACACACATACATACACGCACGCACACACACGCATATACACACACACAAACACACAAACACACACACACACACACACACACACATATATATTATATATAAACCCACAAAATTTAATTATAATTAACATACCGAACTACTTGGTAAAATTCTTAATTATTAATTAATTAATTAATTTTATTCTATATTATATATATATTGAGTCATCGCCATGATCGACCGCTAGCCACTAAAGCTTTTTATCTCTCTCTGTTTATTTTCTCGTGTTCCTTTCTGTAGAAGAGCGTAGGCTCGAAACGTAAAAGACTTTCTCACCTTCCCGAGCGTTAAACTAATACACCTGTTTGTTGTTTACACACCCGTCTTCGCCTTTTGCTTTTTTGTAAATTCCAACAATATATATATTTATATTTATATATATATATTTATATATATATATATGTATACATATGTATGTATGCATGTATACATGTATGTAAACGTAACTTAGACTCCATTCGGCGGATTTTGCACCCAAGATGTAAATTTTGCTGAACTAAGTAGTGCAATGTCGTTTGTCTGTTGCGATTAAAGCCAAAATATAGAGACAAATTTTGATGTAAGGAGATATTCGATTTAATCGATTACAGAGTATGATTGATATTTATCTATATTGGTAAAATACATTTAATAATTGTTACTAATAACAAATGATTCCCGGTGCTAAAGTCATTTTTTAATTCATACTTACATTTTCGTTCTGAAATATTGTTGCTTTTTTTGGATTTTTTTTTCACTTACACAACTGTTACTTGTACGCTTGTATGTCTGTGTGTGTGTGTGTATGTATATGTATACATGTGTGCGTATGAGTGTGCGTGCGCGTGCCTGTATTATGTGTAATTATATAAATTGTATATATATATATAAATGCTATATATGTGTAGATACATGTATATATATGTATGTGTACAGATGTGCATGTTTGTACACACACACACACACACACACACACACGCATACACACTCACACACACACATATGAAGAATAGCGCAGATTTTTCATTTTGAGTATATGTGCATTCGTGTGCATGTGTGGTTATATAGTTATGTTCGTTTATATATTTATACATTTTTGTGTATATGAATGTATTAATATATTTATTTTCTTTTTATAATGTTAAATTGTCTCAGATGACTTAATTACTTCTACAATCTAGCATTGAGATTATACACACACACACACACATATATATATATATATATATACATGCATATATATATGTGTAGTCGTGACTGTGTGGTAAGAAGCTTACTTCCCAACCGCAGGTTCAGTCGCACTGCGTGACACCTTGGGCAAGTGTCTTCTGCTATAGCCTCGGGCCGACCAATGCCTTGTGAGTGGATTTGGTAGACGGAAACTGAAAGAAGCCCGTCGTATATGTACATATATGTGTGTGTTTATGTGTGTGTGTCTGTGTTTGTACCCCTCCATCTCTTGAGAACCGATGGTTGTGTGTTTACTTCCCCGTAACTTAACGGTTTGGCCAAAGTGACTGATAGAATTATTACTAGGCTCACAAAGATTTAGTCCTGGTGTCGATTTCTCCGACTAGAAACCTGTTAAGGCGGTGCTCCAAAATGGCCACAGTTAAATGACTGAAACAAATAAAAGAATATATATATATATATATATATATATATATACACATATATATATATACACATATATATGTATGTTTATATATTATGTTTACACACACACACATACACGCACAAACATACACATATGTGTATATATGTATGTATGTTTGTATTTGCCACTCTCATGCGGTGCATCTTCTCTTCTAGAAGGTTGGTGATGTTCTTATGCAGCTCCATACAGATATTACGTTAAGTACACGTGCCACGCTGTTTGTTTGAGTTTCGAACTATCGATCGGCTACTTTCACTGTACACGAACGTATTATCATCCTCATTATTAATTAGTCTTATGGATTGACGGAAG
>NW_021834337.1:17500-25000 GCF_006345805.1 Octopus sinensis
ATACATACATGTATATATGTAATAGTAGTGCTTGATTTTGTCTTAGCATGCAGATGCTAATGGATACTTGAAACTGATGAAACCCGGAGAGGCAGAAATATGCATTCAGCAATGTGAGCACCGCTGCTACGAAACACATATCTCTGTTTTTATTAACGTACGTCTATAAAATATATTAACTCAGAATAAATGCCACCGTAAATTAGACTTTCAGTGGTGTATTTATTTTAAGTTTGAGACACAGGTTGCTATTTTAAACTTATTATGCTTATGTTACATATAACGAAGTTACAGTATTATAAATTACTCTCTCTCTCTCACACACACACACACATGTATATATATGTTCATAGACACACATACGTATACATATGCAGAGAAACTTATATTATGCAAGCATGTTGATTGTATTCATATATATACAATTGATGTTTATATGTGCGTATGTATCCATACATATACATATTTGTATGCATGGCTTGATGGATGTCTATATCAATATATCTACTAATCTCTCCCCTCCTCTCTCACTCTGTATATGCATATGCATATATATATGTACATATATATATTAATATATATATATATATATATATATATATATATATAATATATATATATATATATATATATATATATACGCACACACACACACACACACATATATATTACACACACATATTGCGTGGCCTTTGAGTCCAAATTCAACCTAAATCAAGTTTGTATATATAAATGTGTGCATAGAATCATACATACAGTTACATGTATGCATGTAAATATATGTGTGCGTGTGTATCCATTTATATATATATATATATGTATGTATCTATGTATGTATATGTACATGAATGTTTATTTCCATATCAACAATGTCACACAGTATGCTTCTATGCATCAAATTGATTAATCTACTGAAAAGGAGAGTTTTAATGCATTCGTCGAGCACGGATGTGGTTTTAATGTCCGTATCGTGCAGACGGGTTTAAACATGATTATTTATGTATTCCGTATTTCCCGTATATACCGTGTTTGCGTATGTATGATTGTGTTCTTGCGTATAGCGATTCGGATTTTATATCATGTCGTAATGTAAGTATGATGATTGTCTGCGTATGTATGTTGGGGCGTGTTTGTAAGTCTAATCGTGTTTGAATGTGTATACATGAGTACCATATCTGACAGCAGCGGCAGCACTTTTTCACACAAGTCATCTGTTAATCAATCAACCATTTTGATTACCTCATTGACATTCAATTCACACATTTCGCTCGCTCACAACATTAAACAAAAGCAAACAAATGTTTGTATTTATAAATAATTTTTGAAAAAAAAGTAACCAAAATATGTGAGGATGTTTTTTATTAAATGTTACAATCGATTATTCTTTCCTCTTTCACTTTATTTTTATCTCATTGCTTGTGTACTTTTGTTTTTATTCCTCATGACTGATTGGATATATGATTGAAGTAGGTAAGGAATGTTTGAATTAAGGAAGATCTGAATGCATTAACGAACAGTCGAACGAACGAGTGAACAAGCGAATGTTTTTTCTGTCTCAAATCCACGATTTTATGTCCAAAATTTTGAAGTTTTACTTTTTATAATTTATATATATTGAAGGTGTAAATGAGAAACGTCAGTGAATTCGTTATCTTTTATTTCTTTAAATACTTATTTATTTATTATTTGTTTATTAGACATTCGGCATATAGGCTCATATGAAATGCTTGTTCAAATTATGAAATTTCGTCCTTTTCCACCAGAAGTTACGGGTATCACATGTATGTATATGAGATACCTAAACAAATTTTTTGCGAAAATAATCAGTGCACCGCTTATTCCAAACAGTGATATCCAATCCCTAATTTCGAAAAAAAAAGTAAAAATCCAAAAAAAGCAAAATAAATAAGTTAAAAATAAAGACAAAAATACGATTTAGAAAAATAGTCCTTGCACAAAACCGAACACTTTAATATAGATAGTGATGCTTAATTTTGATAAAGCATCAATGTTCAGCTTCTTTAAATTATTTTCTATTTCGTTGTGCTATTTTTCATGGTTTAACTTTCAATCAAAGAAAAGAAAAGAAAAAAAAGCCTAAATAAAAACAAGAAAAAAAGTCCCAAAAAAGCAGAACGGTAAATAATTCCTATATCAAATTTTGGATTAATTTTTTTGTAAATGAAGTGTTTATCAGACATTTAGAATGATATACACATAAAGATGTTCTTTCATCAGATCATATTTTTCATTGTAAACAAGGACTGGAAGCACAATAGGGTTAAAATGTCGACTACACCAAGCTCCCTTATTTAGTGCTTTGTGTCACAGATAAACCCTTGTAATTCATTGTATTTATGAATATGATTATATTGCTTGATGTATATATTGAAATATTAACCCCCCCCCAGTCTTATAAACTCCATAATCTTTCCAATTTCATACAGACATGAATATATACATATTCACACACACATATATATGTATATATATATATATGTATATATATATATATATATATATATTATATATATATATATATATATATGCATGTATACCCACATATTTATGTATATATATATGTATGTATGTATATATATATATATTAATTAACAATGGTGTTATATAGCGTCCGGTTTTAGTACCCAGTAAACTCGGTTGTAATGGATCTATAATATTGTATATTTTGATTACTACACATACACACGCGCGTTCACACACACATACACACATATATGTGGCATAAATGAGTAGTACCTGTATTTCAAAGGAGCAGGCTTGTCACATTCTGTCTCACGCCGAATCTTCCTCAGAACGTCGTTAAGTTACATGTGTCGGCTATTAACACCTTAATTTCACAAGGAGGCTGTTCCGTTGAGCTGATAAACTGGAACTCTCGACATCGTAGCGGTATATAATAATAATAATAATAATATGGGATATTATTCCAAACTTACAGGGAAAAATTTAATTTAGTAATACTAGATCAAATTTCACAAAATATAATGCATGTATGTAATTAAATTAGAAAAAAATTAGAAAAACAAAAACCTTTTATCAATTCAACAATGAAATAATTAATTCAAACCACATAGAAAAATATCAAATATAAGATAAAAACATATACCAATGATTAAGTAATGTACAAAATAAAAAATAAAAAATATATCATTGGTAAAATCTTTCTAATTTATTTACATAGATATATATCATATATATATATATATATATATATAATATATATATATATATATATTCTCTAGTTCCAGCTCAGAGCTGCGGCCATGCTGATGCACCGCCGTTTTGTGCTACACTGTTATTGCGAAGAACCTCGTCTAATATGTGGCATTTGGTGAAGAATAGTTTGATGTAGCTACTCTCATTTGTACCCATTTTATTTTATATATATAATAAAATAGGGTAATAGTAAATTATTATTACCAGTGGCCTAGCACAAAAAACGAATTAGTCATTAGACTATATATTATTCATATAGAAATACAATAAGAGACTTCCAAATAGGAAAGCGTTGTGCTAGAACACAAAAAAGGATAAATTCACGAAAGGAATGGAAATTAAAATCGTTTACCATTTCAATTGAGATGGTAAACGTTTTTAATTTCCATTCCTTTCGTGAATTTAACCTTTTTTGTGTTCTAGCACAACGCTTTCCTATTTGGAAGCCTCTTATTGTATTTCTATATATATATATATAAGGAGAGAGAGAGAGAGAGAGGAGAAAGGGAGGTAGAGACAGGATGATAAGTTGTAAGTTGTAGCACAGAATAGATACGCACCAGGTAAATTCTTGGACAGACCAAAATTTTCAACTGCAACTTCTTAATCACGATGAGGTATGTCACAAAGAGTTGAGTTTTTTGAAGAAAACTTATTAAAGAGGGAAGAAGGAGAAACAGTTGTAGAGTAAGGAATACATTTATTTAAGTTGTTACATATATTTGGATGATGAAACACAACTTTACAACTGTTTCAAATATTCTGTAAATGGCTGATATTATAATGCATATGATGTAATCGGGCGTACGTTAAGCGATAACATAACTAGAAAGCATATTATGAGCACGTGGGAAACCATATTAACCACACAAGAATCGCCATACTTGGATATCTTCATGCAAGAAATAGAGAACATTCCTGTATGTTTAATATGAATTATAACATTAACTTTTTACTGAATATTTAAATCGACTATTATCCAGGTATTAGATGTAACATTTCATGTTAGTACATTCAGTTATTAAATGTAACATATATTAATACATTCTTTACACCTGTATATTTATATATATATGCATACATTCATATATACATACATATTTGTTTGAATATTTTTATATAAATATTTCGGCTGTATGTCGAATATGTCTTGGTAATAGATAAGGTATTTTCTTTGACCCTCCCCACCCTCTCTCACTCTCTCTCTCCCTCTGTTTCCTCCCTTCTCTACAATGGGATTGTGGACCAAAGATCGCTGTACAGATTGCAAATTTTGAAGAATGTTGTTGGCAAACCTGATATATTGGATCTTTCTTTAGATTTTCTCTCTTTCATTTTTCTTTCATCCAATTCGACTTTGTAATTTTTACTCCTACTATAACTTTCCACCATCGTTAGCGGTGTTTCACTGTCTTAATCTGCAGAGTTGCAATTAAGCTATTTAGTTTACTGAGATATCATTTGATGATATGCTTAAACTACGTCTCAGGCGTCCTTTTCGCCGTCTTCCATATTTCGTTTTGTATGGCATTGCTTCAGGTAACCTAACCTTGTTCATTCATATTACATTTCTCCCTCATCAAAACTGAATTCTTTCTATCAGCAAATACTCAACAGTAGATATCAGCGCGCTGCTGGGTCTCCTGGTAAGAGATATAGTCTAGTAAAGAAGTGTTCATTATAGCTGCAGATGGTACAATTGGCAGGTCACCAGTTTTTGATATGTCGACGATACGGTCCCAGCTGAATATAGCGAATTGGATAGAACAAAGGATCGATATACTTCCTCCGTTTTTTCTACTATCGATAACTGATGCTCCCGCAAACAATTATTGTTGTTTATATACGACAATTCTCATCTGCGTCCAACCTGTTGCTATCTGAAGGCGTACTGCTCAAATTTGTAAAATTCATCACCAGGCTTACATCATAATGGTCAGATATTCTAGTTTCGATTGATACAAAACTTCGGTCTTCGCTATATTCATCGATGGGCGGGAAGCTGTCGACGCTCATTCTAAATGATACGCTATTTTGTGTATGTCTTCTAGGGAAAGAATCACTGGTAGTGAGTCATGAGCTAAGAGAAGTTCGCGAAGACATATCACGGCATATCTTAATAGGTGTTAGTGCAGACACGTTCTACAACTCACCATCCAATTCTTTAAGTGCTAATGCATTCCACTCGTATGCTTACTCACCATGTTTTCACACATCGCCAAGATTTTAGAGAGATAGTGTTGGAACGAGCGTTCCGAAAGTAGACCGAACAGTCGCCCCGAAAGCATCATGGCAGACATACCACACCGGAACTGCTTATTTTCACAAATATGTCCGGACACACGCATTATTTAACGAGTGGCCATAGTCTCTCACTCACTTCCCAAAATATACGCTATGTGCAATGAAATATTGCTCTTTCTATTTCCATTTTCAATTCGATAATATATACAATATATTATATATATATGCATACATTCATATATACATACATATTTGTTTGAATATTTTTATATAAATATTTCGGCTGTATGTCGAATATGTCTTGGTAATAGATAAGGTATTTTCTTTGACCCTCCCCACCCTCTCTCACTCTCTCTCTCCCTCTGTTTCCTCCCTTCTCTACAATGGGATTGTGGACCAAAGATCGCTGTACAGATTGCAAATTTTGAAGAATGTTGTTGGCAAACCTGATATATTGGATCTTTCTTTAGATTTTCTCTCTTTCATTTTTCTTTCATCCAATTCGACTTTGTAATTTTTACTCCTACTATAACTTTCCACCATCGTTAGCGGTGTTTCACTGTCTTAATCTGCAGAGTTGCAATTAAGCTATTTAGTTTACTGAGATATCATTTGATGATATGCTTAAACTACGTCTCAGGCGTCCTTTTCGCCGTCTTCCATATTTCGTTTTGTATGGCATTGCTTCAGGTAACCTAACCTTGTTCATTCATATTACATTTCTCCCTCATCAAAACTGAATTCTTTCTATCAGCAAATACTCAACAGTAGATATCAGCGCGCTGCTGGGTCTCCTGGTAAGAGATATAGTCTAGTAAAGAAGTGTTCATTATAGCTGCAGATGGTACAATTGGCAGGTCACCAGTTTTTGATATGTCGACGATACGGTCCCAGCTGAATATAGCGAATTGGATAGAACAAAGGATCGATATACTTCCTCCGTTTTTTCTACTATCGATAACTGATGCTCCCGCAAACAATTATTGTTGTTTATATACGACAATTCTCATCTGCGTCCAACCTGTTGCTATCTGAAGGCGTACTGCTCAAATTTGTAAAATTCATCACCAGGCTTACATCATAATGGTCAGATATTCTAGTTTCGATTGATACAAAACTTCGGTCTTCGCTATATTCATCGATGGGCGGGAAGCTGTCGACGCTCATTCTAAATGATACGCTATTTTGTGTATGTCTTCTAGGGAAAGAATCACTGGTAGTGAGTCATGAGCTAAGAGAAGTTCGCGAAGACATATCACGGCATATCTTAATAGGTGTTAGTGCAGACACGTTCTACAACTCACCATCCAATTCTTTAAGTGCTAATGCATTCCACTCGTATGCTTACTCACCATGTTTTCACACATCGCCAAGATTTTAGAGAGATAGTGTTGGAACGAGCGTTCCGAAAGTAGACCGAACAGTCGCCCCGAAAGCATCATGGCAGACATACCACACCGGAACTGCTTATTTTCACAAATATGTCCGGACACACGCATTATTTAACGAGTGGCCATAGTCTCTCACTCACTTCCCAAAATATACGCTATGTGCAATGAAATATTGCTCTTTCTATTTCCATTTTCAATTCGATAATATATACAATATATATATATATATATATATGTGTGTGTGTGGTGTGTGTGTGTGTGTGTGGTGTGTGTGTGTGTAGGCTCACGTTTTAAACAGCTGTCCTCTAAATCCTGAATCTATGAAGCCTGTTATAGACTCAGAGATTCTTTATCGATTCATGATGACACGATATATATGTAATATGCCATGATAATTGACTTTACTGAATTTACTGAATTCAGAAGAGCTTTAGGCGATATTTACAATCATAACATCATTTTAAAATACGTTATAATCAATTCATAGCCTATTTTAAGTAATTGAAATTATGTATAGCATTCGAAAATTGTATAAATAGTCTATTTTTATAAGTAATAAAATATGACATACGAGCTTTTCAAATGTTATCACTGTTGGAAATCAAAGGTCGATAGTTTGCTTTGCAAG
>NW_021834337.1:30000-45000 GCF_006345805.1 Octopus sinensis
CCTCGAGGCTATAGTAGATGGCACTCGTCTAAGGTGAAACGCAGTGGGACGAACCCGGAACCATGTTGTTGGGAAGCCAACGTCTTGCCACATAGTTACACCTGCAACTACGAATAGTGACAACGGCATATCATCAGCATCACCACCACCATCACCCCCCATCATCATCATTATCATCATCATCATCATCATCATCCTCATCATCATCATCAACAACAACAACAACAACAACAGTAACAGCAGCAACAACAGCAGTGGAGGCGCAATGGCCCAGTGGTTTGGGCAGCGGACTCGCGGTCAGAGGATCGCGGTTTCGATTCCCAGACCGGGCGTTGTGTGTGTTTATTGAGCGAAAACACCTAAAGCTCCACGATGTTCCGGCAGGGGGTGGTGGCGACCCCTGTTGTACTCTTTTGCTCCAACTTTCTCTCACCCTTTCTTCCTGTTTATTGTCTCCGACTTCCTACGCAACCGCTGAGCCTGGATGCGCATTCATCCATCCGTCGATGCTCTCAGTGTGGAGGATTGATCTGCTTTCTCTTCTGCGGGTCTTACGAATAGCAAAGGACCACGTTTCGGACTTATTCCATCTTGCGAGCTCTGGGATTAAGACCGTTCGCTCAACAGCAGCAACAACAGCAACAACAACAACCATAGTATAATCCAGTTCAACTGCAATTTCCAGAAAAATATAGTTTCTTGTGAAGCCACGTGACTTAGTGGTTAAAGCATTCGGTTCACGATCACAAGAACGTGATTTCGAGGTCAAGACATTTTATTTCACGATGTTCCACTCCACTCAGTTAACAGAAAATGTGTTGTTTCTGTAATTCAAAAAGACAGACTACGTTAAGAGGTGCGCATGTCTGTGGAGTACTCACCCACTTGCACCCACTCGGTAGTTTCACGAGCAAGTTGTTCGGTTGATCAGATCAACAGGAACACTCATCGTGGTCACAGGCGGAGTACCATTTGTTTATAGATTCACTACATTGAACATTAAGCGCTGGGTGTTATTGTGTGTTGTATGCGCATGCGTTCATGCGTGAGTGTGTGTGTTTATGTGTGTGCATGTATGTGTGTGTGTTTGTGTCTGTGTGTCTGTGTGTCTGTGTATCTGTGCGCGCGTATGTAGTCCCATGCGTACAAAGGTGTAGAAACATTTCTTTGTAAGGCGGTGAGCTGGCAGAAATGTTAGCACGCCGGGCGAAATGCTTAGCTGTATTTCGTCTGCCGTTACGTTCTGAGTTCAAATTCTGCCGTGGTCGACTTTGCCTTTCATCTTTTCGGAGTCGATAAATTAAGTACCAGTTACGCACTGGGGTAGATGTAATCGACTTAATCCGTTAGTCTGTCCTTGTTTGTCCCCTCTGTGTTTAGCCCCTTGTGAGTAGTAAAGAAATAGGTATTTCGTCTGCCGCTACGTTCTGAGTTCAAATTCCACCGAGGTCGACTTTGCCTTTCATCTTTTCGGAGTCGATAAATTAAGTACCAGTTACGCACTGGGGTCGATGTAATCGACTTAATTTGTTAGTCTGTCCTTGTTTGTCCCCTCTGTGTTTAGCCCCTTGTGAGTAGTAAAGAAATAGGTATTTCGTCTGCCGCTACGTTCTGAGTTCAAATTCCACCGAGGTCGACTTTGCCTTTCATCTTTTCGGAGTCGATAAATTAAGTACCAGTTACGCACTGGGGTCGATATAATCGACTTAATCCGTTCGTCTGTCCTTGTTTGTCCCCTCTGTGTGTCTTGTGGGCAGTGAAGAAACAAGAAACATTTCTTTGTAATCACGGATAAAGTTACATAAAAGATATACGAAGCTATTCTTTCTTTTCTCTCATTGTTGTTTAGCCCCAGGTCAACTTTGATCTAACGGACCAAAGTTATTCCGTCCGTAACAATCATTTCAAAGATATCCAGGACTACATTATAGAATACTCCCTCCCCCCCCCGTCTTTAAAGACAGTTGCCGCAAATCACGGGCAATGTTGCAGCTATTTCTAGCAAGTCAAACAACCACATACAATTTTCCCCTATTGGCTCGTCTTCGATGTTTTTGTTTTTGATCTCGTTCTTCTTGCTCTTGTTGTACTCGTTTCGTTTCAATTCTCTCTATTTCCCTCACCCACCTTTTTCTTCCTTTCATTGATTTTCTTCTTTTGTTAGAAGCAATAAGGCGCAGCATTCCAAGGATCCTTCTCACCATTGTCGTCCTGTTTGTTTATTCATTTTTTGAGGTGAGGTAAACAAATATACAACCAAATCTGTCAGTTCAAACAAAATAAATGTGGGAAAGAAGAATCTATAAATATGAAGAGAAAAAAAGAAAGAAACCGAAAAAGCAAACTCAAATTTCTTTTACCTAACCTGAGGTGATCTCTGTTTAAAGTGCGTGGAGGCCAGCGGAGTATATTGTGAAAGTGCTGGCCGAGCATTTTACACTCGGAACAGATAGGGAATTTTCTTTATAATAACAGTTATAATACTCTCTACTAAAGGCCTAAAGACCGCAATTTTGGTTGAGGGGACTGGTAAATTACATCCACCCCAGTATTTCACTGGTACTTATTTTATCGATCCCGAAAGGATGAAAGGGAAAATCGACCTCGGTGGACTTTAAACTCAGAACGTAAAAACGGACGAAATACCTATTTCTTTACTACCCACAAGGGGCTAAACACAGAGTGGACAAACAAGGACAGACAAACGGATTAAGTCGATTACATCGATCCCAGTATTCATCTGGTACTTAATTTATCGATCCCGAAAGGATGAAAGGTAAAGTCGACCTCGGCGGACTTTAAACTCAGAACGTAAAAACGGACGAAATACCCTTAAACATTTCGTCCGCGTACTAAACATTCTGCCAGCTCACCGCCTTTATGATGATGATGATGATAACAATAATACTTGTCCTGATGCAGTACCAGACAGTGGCTCTCATGGCTTCTGATCTTAACTGATTGGAAGTGTTATCATGTACATTGTTTTGGTATAAAAGATGGGCTACAGCAAATATTCTGCTCAATACCACATATTTGCTTGTCAGTTGTCCGACCATAACCAGTTGAGTATGTCCCTTAGTGGGTGATGATATGTGCACCTCTGATCACCTCTAAACAGAAGTAGTGGAGGGAGGAGCATCATAGCCATATGTTGAGAGGAAATCTTTTGGGTTTGAATAATTCACCTCTGGAAACATCGATGTTTTGTTCATCATCATTAAACAAACCTTATTCAGGGACCTTTTGAGTGGGATGGGCTCCTCGTCTTGAAGAAAATTCTAACTGGGCTCCACCTGCAAGGTCATGCGCTGTTTATCTTGATATGAGATCACAATGTCTCGCACATACGGTTGCGATGCATGTGCCTGGTGTACCTTTATCAGACAGGTAGTCATGATGGGTATATTGGGCTTCATATATTTTATCCCAGTGTCACTTTGGTGACATGCACTGTTCACTCGATAATAATAATAATTATGTTCCTGCTTTATCATTATATAACCTCGTATAATTTATTTTTAATTCTAATAATGCACGCCTAGAACCATAATTACGTCGTAATCAGAGACTGCCGGACAAAAGTCAATTTGTGTTTTAAGTTATATTCTATAATGTGCAAGTTTTGTCGAAATCGATGGAAAATATATGTAACAACATAACGACCTCACATTTCGGCAAATTAATCGTTTATATATGTATATGCGAGCAAAACACCACCGTTCAATGGACGGTGCTGAGTTGTCAAACATTTAAACCAAATTTTCTCAAAACAACTTATCCGACCGTCTCATAGATCTCCCCTTTGAGAAACACTGATTTAACCTAAATTTGAGGAACCAGCAAAATAAGAAATAAAGATAGACTTTTTTCTATTCAAAAAAAAAAAACGAGTTTATTCACACAAATATGCAACCGAAGAGTTTAAAGTACCAGTAATGATAAGGCTGTTGACTGGGAGAACACGAACATGGTTTAAACAGTAAGCTTGGCAGGAAAGAAACGTGCCTTTAAACAGTACAAAAACAACAAAAAAGGTGCAGTTATGTACTGGGTGACGGAAGAAAAGCAAGACAAAAACGGCTTTATCGATCGCATTCTCACCTGGAATCGATTTTTGTAATTTTTTCAAGAGTTATACACGCCCTGATACCGTCGGTATCTACATAAAAAAATTGAGCATAATCGTTAAATTCATCACCAGACGAAATATTTCTATACGTAATTCTCCGCCTTCTCTTTTTCCCCATAGCGTATGTACATCGCTAAACATTATTTAAGATAAAATAATGGCACCTTGGACAAGTGTATTCTACTATAGCTTTGGGCCGAACAAAGCTTTGTGAGTGAATATGGTTGATGGTATCTGAAAGAAGCCCGTCCTAGATATATACATATATATGGTTGTGTGTCTGTGTTTGTTTCCCCACCATCGCTTGACAACGGATATCGGTGTGGTTACGTCACCGTAACTTAGCGGTAAGAAAAAGAAACCTATAGAATAAGATAGTATAAGGCGGCGAGCTGGCAGGAACGTTAGCACGTCGGGCGAAATGCTTAGCGGTATTTTGTCTGCCGTTACGTTCTGAGTTCAAATTCCGCGCAGGTCGACTTTGCCTTTCATCCTTTTGGGGTCGATTAAATAATTACCAGTTACTCACTGGGGCTGATGTAATCGACTTAGTCCGTTTTTCTGTTCTTGTTTGTCCCCTCTATGTTTAGCCCCTTATGAGCAATAAAGAAATAAGAATAAGTATTAGACTTACAAAGAATAAATAATCGGGTTGATTTGTTCGTTATGGCCGAATAAAAGAGAATAAAAGAAAAAAAAATCAGAAGCAAAATCATTCCATCATGTGATCTGTAACATTTTAGAAATTTTAGAAAATGGAACAATATAGAAAGGAAGTCGTAAAAAGCCACTGTAGAAATTTCTGATCGCCAAAAAAGAAATATAGAATTAACGCAGAAAGAATTCACTGCATCGTGAACATGAAAAGAGTAGAGAAACGAATTATTTTCGAGAGATTACATGTAATTTGCCTTTTAAGAATACGTCTTCAGTCTTTCAATGTAAAATAGGGTAATATAAATATATACACATACATACATACATACATACATACATACATACATACATACATACATACATACATACATACATACATACAAAAATAAATACACTGCCTAATTAAGCTTCTCAAAATCAAAAAGAAAGCTAATACAAAGACTACAGATCCAATCCGTCACTGGAACTGTAAAAATCTGTAAAACTTTCCAGAAGTTTATTATTTAAATATACATGAACATATCTAGATATGCAACTATATACATGAGAATACATACATAAAGCATACAAATCTGCATATACATACATGCATGCATACATACATACATCCATACATAATATATACATACATGCATATATCTACATACCACGTTCTTCTTTCAGTTTCCTTCTAGAAAATGATCTCACAAGGTTTTTAAGACAGCTTGAGACTAGTAGTAGACAATTGGCCACACGCTGGAGAATGAAGTGGAAAACATATGGTCGAAAAATAAACACATTATATATATATATATATATATATATATATATATATATATATATATATATAATATATATTGGACATGGGCGATCGTTGTAGTCTTTCTTGTCTTGAGGTTCACAGCCAAATGGCTGGATGGATTCCCGTGAAAAATGGCACACATGTGGAGATGAATGCATATATTGGAATGCGGTTTATATGTTTTCCTAGCACCCATAGTTACCGAGAAAATCGATTAAAACTCTTCTAATGGAATTCCCCTCTTTGTTCCGCCATTAAGGCAACCAGTTACTCACACAGCTGGCATATAGCGTTTCGCTAGCAACAAGAGGAGTACAGGATGTCAGTCAGCAAAAACTTCCACTATGCTGTCTCTCTTCTTTCACCTCTTTGTGGGGTTAATAATCTTAATGTTTAGTTACAGTTTCTCATTCAAACTACATAATAGGCAGAATTGTGGGATTAAGACAGTAGGGTGTTTGAGGGAGATTCGGCTGCTATTTCTACCAGGTCTAGCTACTATGTAGAGGTCTGAACTTAATTTTCCTTCACATACATGCATTTCAAAAATTTAATATAATCTTTTTCATAAATCAACTATCGTAAATATTTTACACGATGACCTCACATTTTCTAAGCTGCTAGTATATATATATGTGTGTATGTGTATGTGTGTGCGTGTGTGCGCGTGTGTATGTGTGTGTGTGTGTGTGTGTGTGTGTGTGCATAGGTATATACACGCACGGGACGCATGTATTCGGATAGATATACAGATATATTTGGAACTTAGCTAGCGGAGACCGCTAGATAGACGATAGATCGAAAGATCGATCGGTAGAGAGATAGATTAATTGATAGATAGAGATTTTGTTATCTAGCAGACTAGGTAAATAGGAAGATTATTAATATCTAGCGCGCGATGGCTCCTAACACACACACACAGGCGCCTGTTTCTCTGCTTTTTTGCTCTGAAGCGACATCAGTTTCTAAGGCCTTTATACATTATTTAAATCCGCCTAACATGCATATGCGGTCGTTTTGATTATATTTGATTATATATTCTCTCTGAATTCTTTGTTTTTCAATAAAGGAGGAAAATTACAAAATCCTTATTTCGGAGTGTGGGTGGGGTGGGGGTGGAAGCGTAAGTTTATTATTTTTTGCCCCTTTCTATCGTGTCTTGACATACAAAATAGGGGGTATGTAAAAATTTCCTTGTGTTAATAAATAAAATAATCCTCACAAGGCTTGAAATTATAACGACCCTGGTACTTAATTTATTGAACCCCGAATGATGAAAGGCAAAGTCGATCTCAGCGGAATTTGAACTCGGATCGTAAAGACATGAAATATTTAAGCCTTTTTGTCCGGCGTTCTAACGTTTCTGCCAATTCACCCGCCTTGATATTTGGTTTCAAATTTTGGCACAAGGCCAGCAATTTCGGGGAAGGAGCTAAGTCTATAAACTCATTGGTACATATTTTATCGACCCTAAAAGAATGAAAGGCAAGATCAACTTCGGGAAATTTGAACCCAGAACTTAATGACGGACGAAATGTCGTTAAGCATTTCCTATTGTATGCACAAGGCCTGAAATTTTGGGGATGGGGGATAGTCGATTACATCGGCCCCAGTACCCAACTTATGTTATCGACCCCGAAAGGATCGAAGAGGTAAAATCGACCTCGGTGTAATTTGAGATCAGAACGTAATGACAGATGAAATACCTATTTCTTTACTACCCACAGAGAGGACAAACACGGACAGACAAACGGATTCAGTCGATTACATCGACCCCAGTGCGTAACTGGTACTTAATTTATCGACCCCGGAAGGATGAAAGGCAAAGTCGACCTCGGCGGAATTTGAACTCAGAACGTAGCGGCAGACGAAATGCCACTAAGCATTTTGACCGGCATGTTATAACAATCCTGTCAGCTTGCCGCCTTAATAATGATAGTAAGAATGATGTCTTTTTGGGAGGCACAAGTGACAGAAGAGGTGGACAACAGAAAAAAAACAAGAAAGACAAAATGTCGGTAGTTACATAGAACGAAATGATAAAAAATAATGCAAAAGGAAATTACATTTATACAGTAAAAATTAAACTAAAAGATAGTGTTAATAATGTGAGCTTCCTAATTACAAGAGGATATCTAGGGTCAATCAAGGGTTCCTACTAAACCAGATTTCTCCGAATGTCAAAAGCAAGTGCTTTCTTCGATTCCTGTTCTCCGACTCTCTGGTCTGTGCTTGCATCGATGCATTCTCCACTCTTGCTATTTTTGCCACTTTTACCCGCCTTTCAATAAATTCGCATAGAACAGCATTTTCTTCCATATATTCACTTTCTTCTTCAAGTGAAACTTGAAAACAATCGATGTGGGTGCCACCAACAAGATCTTTCAACCTCGTTCATCAGACAATATCTTCGCAGTAGCTACCATATAAAAGATCGCCTTGCCTGCCTAGTTAATGGAAGGCGGCAAGGCATGAGGGTTGACCATATCGAACACTTTAGACTGATCCAAATTTATCAGAGATCCACAAAAGCACGATTACTTCCCAGTCTCCTTCATTCTGTTCCCCATAAATTAGGGGTCGTCGAAGATAGACCTGTTCGGGATCCCACATGTTTGCATTTCGCCAACTAGACTACCGCTGACAAGCGCCAACCTTTTCACTGACGCCTTAACCAAAATCTTAAAAGCTCTATTTGGAAATGTTATGGGCCGAAAATTACCTAGCACGTCTCCTTTCTTAGCCAGTTAAGGTATGCATCTGCCGAGAGGCCAGGATACAAACCTAGCATGAAATCATAAAATTCATGGTGCAGACCGTCCAAAAAGAGAGTTTTGTTACTGGTGCAACCGCTCATCGCCTCCCGCATTTCGGTGGCCATTATCGACTTTCGCAGACCTCTCCGTTCACGGCCAAGAGCTGTGACAGGCCATCCAGGTACAGATTAAAGTCTACTACCGTCGCCAACCCATCACCCTTCCCAAACTGTCGTGCGAAGTGCTGTGGGAAAGCCGCAGATAACTGCTTGGAACCGAGTAAAATGCACCCGTCCCAGTCCGTCAGACTCCATCGTGTTTTTGTGGCCACGCTGTGTTTCCACCGTTCTGGCCCATCGGACGGCTTTAATTCCTTCGTGTTTGAGCGCACAAGCCTTAGTTCAGACAAAACGGTCTACCTGTTTCGTCTCGAAGAAATGGTCAAGGCTCATTCTCGTCGCGACCACGTTGGTCGTGATGCCTTTACTAATTGCCTCTTCTAAGTTACTAACTAGTTCTCCCTCTCATCTATTTCTTTCTATCGCTTGCTCTTAATTAAATACTATCCTGCTCTAATCGTCCACTTCAAGGCAACACACACTGGCTGTTGACTATTTCCCCCATACACCTACCACTTAACTAGTTCAGTAATCCTATCTCTGTCGCTTTTACATGCTAGCAAAGATGCATTATTCTTCCGGTAACGGGGTGCCTGTCAAGGGAACCTATTTAAATTGACTGAGCAGATCTCAAAGTTATGGTCTATATAGCCAACTATTTAGAACTGTGGACATCTTATGCTATCCCTATCCACTAACAACAAATACCCTACAATCTGGACGACCCGCGCTGAGCTTGCTCCATGTTCAATCTGATTCATCAAGGAAATCTAGTCGGTACCTGTCAGACAATTCCGAAAACTCAGTGCACTATGGTTTCATACAACTTTTCTTCTATCACCTGGTAAAAATGTTTTGATTTACAGATCTTAAATTAATTCCGGTGAACCTCTGAGTTTTAAACGATACACATACGTTAAATATGATATACAGATGAAGGTTTTAATCTAGCACTTAATTCAAATTCTATTCTTCTTCGCAGCCCCTTTTCGTGGTCAGTGAATTATTTACTGATACTCTATACTTCAGACTGGCCGATGATTCGACTATGGGGCATTGAAGAGCAGCAAAGACAGCGAAATGCACATCTGTCACTCTCACAACGACTCCCTGGCGATTTTGTTTTATGTAGTTCTGAAACATATTGTATTTTTTTCAAAATGCTTTGTCTGGGAAAGGATATTTCTTGAGAGAACCACTGCAGTCTCTGACTTATTCGACGATATATCAACGTAAAATATGTCGTATAGATAAAGACACAACATATAATTCGATACATTCGAACATAACATTACAGCACACCCTATTTAAACTGAATGATAAATAATATGTATGTAATATGTACAAAGTGATGGCACTGAAATGGAATTCAAAGATGTTTTGATAAAATTTATCTTGAGTATGCATATTTAATCTTGCTCTAAAAGTTTCTCTTTTTTTTACATGTGAACGGAAACAAATGTCATTGCATTCTGGTGTAACTCATTACGCCATAAAAACGTATTGAATTAACTCACGGAATGCAATACACGAAATAAATGCATCGTGATTATAGAACACATAAACATGTGATCACAAGCCTCATCAAACAAAATTCAGACTGTTAAATACACAACTTTTCAGGAATTACCATTCACAATATATTACAAAAACACAAATATAAATTCATCGTCGCCTTGAACAAATGGCAAGCATGCGACTGACTAAATGAAATTTGGATGACCTCTGTTATTTACCAATCCATTCTGGAATAGGAAAGTTGTAAATTTCATGACTCAAATTCTTCTGTTGGATTAAAGTTGTTTCCTAAATTCTTCCAGGCGAACAATTTCTTTAGAGGAAATCGGCATTAATATTCATAGCATTATATAACACGAAAGAAAACTAGATAGAGAGCCTTTGATAAGACACACACACACACACATACTCACTCACTCAACTGTATCTGTTATCTGAGTGCTTGACACACACACACATATACGTATACACACACGTACACACATGTGTGGCTACGCTGTAAATATTCATACACATTTACATATAATTTACATTTATATGAACATATATGTACATATATAAATATATATATATATATAATACATACATACATACATATATATATATACATACATGTATACATATAGATATATACATGTATATATATGTGTGTGTATATATATATATGTATATATATATATATATATGCATATTTATATAAAAAAATAAATACATACCTATCAGTTGATATATATACATGCATGTGTGTGTATGTGCGTGTGCGCATAGGTGTGTGTGTTTGTATACAGTTCGTGAAAGAGGGAAGTTTCGTATGTCGTTAAGTCAGGTACTTTATCGATATTTCGGGTACAAACTCTTTGAAGAAATTATATATTTATTGGCTGGTTGTCGAAGCATGCTAGGAAAGTAGTGGAGGAGAAAATGGCCAGATATGAACTTAGTGACGTAAAGAAAAATATTTTTAAAAAAAGCCTTTTTATTTGCTAAATATATGCAGAAATGGCTGCGAAGTAAAGGAGTTTGTTTCGGATCCTTATTGTTATCAGTTTGATCCTATTCCGAAGTACTTAGGGTAGAGCAAAGCCATGTATGTGATATTTAGGGATCTAAACATATGGGCACGTCGCTCGGCAACTGAAGAAAGTCAAATCATTCTCGAACACGTCACTGTTTTTGCTGCTTTAAATTTTAGCTACGCCATTTTGATTTCTTACTGAGTTCACCAGCAAATAGTTTTTTTTTTTTTTACCGCCACCAATTATCTCTTATTAAAATTACTCTGCCGTGTAAATGAGCACAGAGCTGTAATATTTTGATCTTCGCTAAGCTATCATCACATTATTTCAACTGTGCGTATTTATACAAACTGTCGAGATATTCCGTTACCAAGGAGCTGTTTATCTGCATACATACATACATACATACATACATACATACATGAATATATGCATACATAATTGGAGCACTTGGTTTTGTAAGTAAATGCCTAACTAAGTTTGGATAAGCTTGGATTTTCAGAAAAAGAAATCAACCAACTGGCTCGAACATTACAAATACAAATTGTAAGTGGAACAGTAATACTATGCAAGATTTTTCTCAAGTTTAAAATGTGACATTGTTTTCGTTATCTACACTTCAAAGATGGACATCTGTATCTTTGTTAGAAACCAACTCCTTCAGAGGAAGTACTAAATAATTAAAAACAGAACATACATACATACGTACGTACATACATAGATACATACATACACACATACTTACATGCATGCTTAGATACACGCATGCTTATATATATATATATATATATATATATATATATATATATATATAAACATACATACACATACATGCATCCATCCATCCATCCATCCATCTATACTTACATACATACATACATACACACATACTTACATGCATGCTTAGATACACGCATGCTTATATATATATATATATAAACACATACATACACATACATGCATGCATCCATCCATCTATACTTACATACATACATCACACCAAGTCAACCACATACGGGAACTCCCTTAACTCAGAAAGACTTGTTGCTTTGCGTTGTGGAAGGATTCCGACCGCCCCTCAAGTGACTAAAATGTGGACCGACTCGTTATTATAAAGTAATGTGAGCGATAGGCATTTCGGGTTGGTAAGCCGTTCACTGTGGGTTTTTGCTAGAGAGTGTTGAATCTCGTGTAATAGTAATAGTTGTGTGTCGTGTATATAATTCCTTCCCCACTGTTTCATTATATTATATATCCAATACAAGGATATTAAACTTTGTTAACAATCGGCTTGAACTCTCAAGAACTTAGATTAAACTCGAAGAAAAATAATACATATAGTGTTGGACCATTTTGGCACAATCAGTTGTCATCTGGATCACCAATGAGCTGATAAAAATGCATTTGCGGATTAGTGATGGGGAGCTTGAAAATCCAGCATCCAAGATCCGTTTTCATACCAAGAACCAATTTCATACCAATTATTATTAGAACAGTTGACCTGGAGCAAAGTATGGCTGAAGGTGGTCCATAGAGAGAATACAACTCTTTAATCCAAACCCTACAAATGATCCCGATATCTGTGACAACAAGCATCTGTAAGGCCTTCTTAAGATTTAAGGAATGATGATGAAAACAAGATGCTTATTTTACGGCCACAAAAACAGGAGGCAGGTAAAAATTAACTCTATATTAAAATTAGAGAAAAAGAAAATCTCTATCTATTTATTTATCTATCTATCTATCTATCTATCTATCTATCTATCTATCTATCTATCTATCTATCTATCTATCTATCTATCTATCTATCTATCTATCTATTTATCTATCTAACCATCCATCTATCTATCTACCTATTTCTTTATTACCCACAAGGGGCTAAACACAGAGGGGACGAATAAGGACACACAAACGGATTAAGTCGATTACATCGACCCCAGTGCGTAGCTGGAACTTAATTTCTCGACCCCGAAAGGATGAAAGGCAAAGTCGACCTCGGCGGAATTTGAACTCAGAGCGTAACGACAGACGAAATACAGCTACGCATTTCGCCCGGCGTGCTAACGTTTCTGCCATATCGCCGCCATCTATCTATCTACCTGTCTGTCTGTCTGTCTAGATTGCCCGAGGTTTCTCCTTCGGTATCAACGATGAGGATTCAGATGTTCAATGAAGTGAATTATCTGCTCATTGAACTAACATATGAGTGGCTGAATATTCCACAGCCAAGTAAACTGTTAACGTAACTTTCAGGCTGCGCATGACACAGCGCGTGTGACACAAGACTGAACCATTGAATTACAGTCCATCCGACGGACTCCTATAAGGTTTCCTTTAAAACTCCCGAAGCCAATGCCACTCGCAATTTAAAAATCGATCCGAGGAAATTAAAAAAAATAACATCTGCCCAAGATGAAGAGCGGTCTGATCGAACCCAGGATCTCATTGCAGGAAAGCGAACCACTTCCTCACTCGGCAATGGTGATAATGATGGTAGTTTCTCCTAGTCAGCGAAAGACGATTCTGCAATTTATAGTGCATGTGTTTCGTCCCCACCATCGTTTGACAACCGATGCTGGTTCTTTTACATTCGCGTAACATAGCGATTCGGCAAAAGAGAACGATGCAATAAGTACCCAGCTTTAGAGAAATTAGTACTGTGGTCGATTCATTCGACTAAAATTTCTTCAAGGTGGAGCCCCAGCATGGCCGCAGTCTCCCCACTGAAGTAAGTAGGACATGAAGATAAAGGTACAAGAAACATGCCCGAAGACAAAATATTGTACTGTCATATTTCTTTAACTATGTCACAGCTGTCATCAGTTTTTGCGGTAAATGTTCAACAGGTATTTCACCATATATTTATTTAAATCATTCTCATGAATTTATTATAAGCCTTATTATTCAGGAAATTTCCCGTAAGCTTTTCATATTTCATTATTTATTTTGTAAGTTCTATCTTTAAAAACAAAATGTTAGGAAATGACTCTATAATCTATACTTGAATGTTTGTGTGTGTATATGTGTGTGTGTGTTTGTGTGTATGTGTATATGTGTGTGTGCACTTGTGTGTGCGTTTGTGTGTGCGTGTATTTGTGTGTGTCTGTGTCTGTGTCCTTATGGATGTACATTTGTGCATATGCTTTTATATATGCAGACACACAGGGACACACACACATGAATATGTATGTATGTATGTATGTATGTATGGATGGATAGATGTATGCATGCATGCATGTATGTATGTATGTATGTATGTATGTATATATGCATATGTATGTATGTATGTATGTATGTATGTATGTATGTATGTATGCATGCATGTATGTATGTATGTATGTATGTATGTATGTATGTATGTATGTATGTATGTATGTATGTATGTATGTATGTATGTATGTATGTTTAGTTCTCTTCTGTTTTTACTTTATTTTAATTCTTCTGTTGAAGGAGCTGGTTTCTAACATAATGACAGAGCTCTGTCGTTGGAATGTAGATAACGAAAACAACGTCACATTTTAAACTTGAGAAAATACTTACATATTCTAACCGTTCCACTTAAAAATTGTATTTGGAATGTGAGAGTTGGTTGATTTCCTTTTCTCAAAAATGGAAGCTTATTCACACTGTCAGTTAAGCATTTACCTTTGCATGTTTGACTATATGTATGTATGTATGTATGTATGTATGTATGTATGTATGTATGTATGTATGTATGTATGTACATCTGTATGTATTTATGTATGTATGTATGTATGTATGTATGTATGTGTGTATGTGTATGTATGTATGTATGTATGTATGTATGTATGTATGTATGTATGTATGTATGTATGTGTGTATGTATGTATTCCACACATGATTTTATGTATGTATGTACATATATATTTAAGAAGCTTTGAGACTTTTTCAGGAGTGACATTTATTAATTTCAAAGAAGTGCAAAACTGTAATCGCCTTCGAAGTAGAATCCTCTGACTTCAATACACCTGTAGTGCTCCATCCAAATTGTGAAACTTCG
>NW_021834337.1:47500-51169 GCF_006345805.1 Octopus sinensis
AAGTCGACTACTTGGCAGCCAGAAATTTGAAACACCGAAGTGAAAAAGTACGTGAGAGTAATATAGTATATTGAGTTGATATAAATATGCAGTAGGCGGGTGTATTAGGTTGATCCAGGTATATGGATTTATGGATTAATTTTTAACGTTCAAATATTATGGAAGAATAAGGGTTGAGGGAGGTAATTAGCGAGTTGTTTACTCAGTTCATGGAATTACACATATTACCATAAAACGGGCATATGGTGTGGTGGTTAACCCAAGATTCCATGTTCGATTCCAGGCAGTGACCTGAATAATAATAATAACAGTAATAATAATAATAATATAATAATAATAATAATAATAATAATATAATAATAATAAGAAGAAGAAGAAGAAGAAGAAGAAGAAGAAGAAGAAGAATTATAATAATAATAATAATAATGATAACGGCGGTGCATCAGCATGGCCGCGGCTCTGAGCTGAAACTAAAAAAAATGTACCTATATCTATACATATGTATACACACACACACACACACAAATATATATATATATATATATGTGTGTGTGTGTGTGTGTGTGTGTGTGTGTGTGTGTGTGTGTGTGTGTGTGTGTATGTGTGTGTGTTTGTGTTTGTGTGTGTGTGTGTGTTTGTTTGTGTGTGTTCGTGTGTGTGCGCGTGTGTGTGCATTTGTATACACACACACGCAGGCATACATGCACACACACATACAATGTTTGATCAATAAGTATCCGGACTGTTGCCATAGTAAGGAAGCTAATGTTCGGAGAGTAAAAACGTTTCGCATAGATTGTCCTTGAACTCTGCTGTGCATGCGCACCAAGTACTTGCTCACTTTTGCTGTTTACAGCAGTGCCAGGAAGTTATGTGTGTAGCGTGTAATAATCGCATTGACCATGACAGAAAAAAACTGAGGTGAGAATCTGCATCAAACTTTGCCAAAAGTTTTGCGATACCTGTTCAGAAGCCTACGCAAAGTTTTCAAGAAGTTTCAATCGTTCTCGAAAGAACTATGGAGATCTTGCGCAACGGAAACACGAATATCTTTTTGGTCAGCTTTTGGCACAAACTTGGCAGACTCGCATCTTACACCTAAATCTTCAGTTGGACTCTGAGCAGGTTTCTCCATGAAAACTTTAGCTGTCAATCTCAAAGCGATGACCACATGCTACACATCTTCCTTCCAAGCACTGCCGCAAACAGTGGAAGTGAGCTACAACGTTAACACTTAGTGCCCATGTACAGCAGTGTTCAAGGTCAATCTATGACAAGCGGCTTGACTCTGCGTACCATAGCTTCGCTACTATGGCAACAGTCGGGATACCTATCGACTAGACTTCGTATGTGTGTGTATGTGTGTTGTAGTATATATATTATATATATATATATATTATATATATATATATATATATATGTAATAATATATATTATATGGTGGAGAGAGAGAGAGAGTTGAAAAGGAGTTAAGAGTGCATACAAACCGAAAATACGTTTAAAAAGTAAAGAAAGTGGGAAAAGACACAAAAGTACATTTTAGAGATTGTTTGATATTTTGTATATATATATATATATATATATATATGCATACATACACACATATATATATATGTATATATATATATATACGACGTATGTATATGTATATATATAACATATAAATATATGTATGTATATATGTATATATATATGTATATATATATATATGCTTGTATATATATATGTATATATAATATATATATATGTATATATATATATGTATGTATATATACATATGTATATAGCAAATGAAAGACATAAGTTGGAATATACGAGAATATATTATTAATCTCTCTCTCCCTTTCTCACTGTCACTTATATATATATATATACACATATATATACATATAAAAATAGATAATGGTACGATATATATATATATATATATATATATATATATATATATATATATATATATATATATGTATGTATATGTATTTATTTCTAAATATATATACGCGCAATCTTCTGCGTGTCAATAGGAAAATATTTATAGATAAATACTTGGTAAAAGAGGGCCTTGATGACTATATAAAGAATAAATAGAAAGAAGTCCATATATATATATATATATATATATTATATATTATGAGCAAGTGTGTGTGTGTTTGAAAGAAAATACGTGGGAGAAGAAATGAATGACGGAATGCTGATGATTGAATATAAGTGATCTACCTATCCATCCATCCACCCATCTATCTATCTATCTATCTATCTATCTATCTATCTATCTATCTATCTATCTATCTATCTATCTATCTATCTATCTATCTATCTGTCTATTTGTACATACATACATACATGCACATCGTATTTGGGGACGGTCATGTTGCCAGTTTAGCCAATGAATACACACGCACCACATAGTTGGTGTTCACTTGCTTCAGCTTTATTTTATACTAAGATTATTTCGGCCAGAGATTTTTTCACACATTTTTGACCTCATTCGTGGTCCCTCTCGTCATACTGTTTTATGTCTCTCCTTCCTAACGATCTGCCATTTTGTATTCCTGTTGTGTGTGTATATATATATATATATATCGTAGAAATATGTTGCAAAAAGAAAATATAAAATACACGTGGAGATGTAAGGGGAAAATAGGAAAAATCAACGAAAATGCCCATTGTAAATAAAAAAAGAAAAGGCTTTTTATGAAAAGTAACGACAGATATATACATTTAGATGGACTGAGGTAGTAATAAAAGTCATAAAAATCATTATTATGAGATGATTAGAAAGTCAGAAAACAAAGCATACCATGGTTTCCGGAAAATTATATATATATATATATATGTAGGTCCCGGGTTGAGTCGGGGTTAACCACAGTAAATAAGGTACTCAATACATAGCAGAATAAAGTAATTTATTTTATAGAAGGAGCTTCTACAGGACTAGAACTGTTTCATTCAGATGAAATCTTCAGGAAGATTTATATATATATAATATATATATTATATATTATATATATAATATATAGGAGAGAAAAAAGAGAGACATGGAGAGAAAGAGAGAGAGAATTTGTGTTTGTGAGTGGGACTCTTATAGCCAATTTTTGCTGCTGATACTATAGCTATGTTTAATTCAGAGAGATTAGAAGACGCGACAGGGATAAAATGGAGTGGAGTAATATATTGTTATGATATTTAAAATGTTTTAACATGTGTATTGATGAAGAATATGCATATTTCCAGGAAGTAAACGATCTGAAATCTAAGGAAAACTTTTAGTACTAAAAAGGCTACATTTAAATTTAGAAACGGATTGTCCTATTTTCACGTGTGTATTTCTAGCTTGGTCTTTAGTTTACACAATATTCTCTTTCTAACAATCTCTAGAATGTGTTTATTTATAATAATGAGGGGAATTAGTACAGAAGCTAGGGATGGAAATATTTTAATCCAGGTTAACTAGGTTAAACTGTTGGCGATTGAAATATTTCTGGGTGCAATGTATATATATATATATATATATATATTATATATATAATAATATATATATAATATATATATTATATATTATATATATTTCAAACATGTTGAACACTTAGGCCGATACTGTACGAATGCAAGTATAATTTTTATGCTGCTATCACAACACTATATTATATAAAAAGCAGGCCAAGTTTC
>NW_021834338.1:0-5000 GCF_006345805.1 Octopus sinensis
AAAATACAATTCTTTTACAAGCTTTTTAAAATACCATAGTCCGGCATGTGAAACTTGATATTGAGTAAAGATTCCTTAATCATAGTGTTACGTTACCGGAGGAGGAGATGTCAAAAAAAAAAAAACTCATGATTATCCTGAATCGATTATATTTATATTTCCAAGGTGTAGCAAATGAACAGTTAAAAGAATGAAAATGACCTGGCTAATATTATATATATATATATAATATAATATATAATATATATATATGTAATATATATATAATCTATATTATATATATATATATATATATATATATATATATATATATTTTATTATATATATATATATATATATCTATATATATATATATATATATATATATATATCTATATATATATATAAATATATAATATCTGTGTGTGTGTAACGGCTTATACAAGTTTCGGTAAATCATAATATAAGTAGGCACATTCCTATTGATATACATATTTCTTTACTACCCACAAGGGGCTAAACACAGAGGGGACAAAGAAGGACAGACAAACGGATTAAGTCGATTACATCGACTCCAGTGCGAAACTGGTACTTAACTTATCGACCCCGAAATGATGAAAGGCAAAGTCGACCTCGGCGGAATTTGAACTCTGAACGTAACGACAGACGAAATACGGCTACGAATTTCGCCCGGCGTGCAAACGTTTCTGCCACCTAATATATATGTATGTATGTATGTAGGTATGTAGGTATGTATGTATGTATGTATCTATGTATGTATGTATGTATGTATGTATATATATTTATATATATACTTATAAATACATATATATACACACATATATATATATGGGTGTTTGTATAGGTATTTGTGCATGTCTATATATATATACGAGTGTATATAATATATATATATATATATGCTTATATGTATATATGTTTATAGATGTACATACAAACACATATGTATACATACACGGACACACTCATACACATAGACACTCACATACAAACACCAACAAATGTATATATGTATGACATATATATTCGTATGCGTGGAAATATATAAATTGTAATATAGGCCAGGTTGTGTGTGTGATTTTCTTTGTGATTTATGTATAAATATATACACACACAGACCTATACCCGTACGTGTGAATATATTCGTGTGTGCTTGTACATATATGTGCCTTTCGAAACAGTGATATATTTTACTGTACATAATTGCCAATTTTGTATGGTCAGCACTCCGAAAATCGGAGTCGTTTTGAAATTCATGAAATATTTCCCCGTAGACACTCTTTTAGTTGACGTAATGTGCAGTGCTAGGCTAGGCGTGAAATACGAACTTAGCTATAGAAATGAAATATATAAAACTGTCAAACAGACAAATAAGACTGGAAGGAAGGTATATAATAACTGATACCGCCATGTTTGTATCTCTATATTTCAATCTCTATCTATCTATCTATCTATCTATCTATCTATCTATCTATCTATCTATCTTTTTATCTATCTATCTATCTATCTATCTATCTATCTATCTATCAGACTGCCTGTTTGTCTATCTCTATTTTCCCCTTAATGTATCGGTCTATCTGTCTATCTATCAAACTATCTACGTAGAATTTTTTATCTGTGAATGAAATAAATCCAATTACAGGTGTAGTATATATACATATATCTATTATATATATATATACATATATACATATAAATATATATATATATACATATAAATATTATATACATATAACAATAAATTATATATTTATATATATATATATACATATATACTTTAAATTATACATATACTATATACATATAAATATATATATACATATAAATATATATATCATATATACATATAAATATATATATATTTATACATATATACATATAATTATATAAATAACATATAAATATATATATACAATATATATATAAATATATATATATATATATCATATAAATATATATATATACATATATACATATAAAATAATATATATACATATATACATATAAATATATATATGTACATATATACATATAAATATATATTAATACATATATATACATATAATATATATACACATACATATATACATATATATATATACATACATATATACATATAAAAATTATATACAATATATATATAATATATATACATATAAATATAATACATATATACATATAAATATATATATATACATATATACATATAAATATATATATAACATATATACAATAAAATATTTATGTATATATATAAATATTATCTATATATATATATATATATATATACATATATGCATATAGATATATATATATATATATACAGATTACATATATATATATAATTATATATATACATGGAGCATGTAGTAATACTCCAACCAACCAGGGCAGGTAACATACTGGATCTCTGCTTCACAAATAATATGGATCTCATCCATAATGTGAAAGTGACACCGACACTACTCTCGGATCACAACATTGTAGAGCTGACCATGTACGCACCAAAGGAAAGCGTGGACATGCAGCCTACAAGAAACTCTCAGAATCTTTCCAGCTTGAACTTCCATAAGGCAAACTGGAAACAAATTGAGAAAGAGATCCTCAAACAAAACTGGCTTGAATGAATCTCCTCGCCAGACATCGGCATGAAACTTCAACAATTCATGTCTGTAATGCAAGCCATATGCTACAAATGTGTCCCAGAGAGAAAGGCCACTGTACACAAGAGCAAAATCCCCAGAGAGAGGAACATTTTAATGAGTCGGCGTACAAAAGTTTCAAATCGCCTAAACAAACAAATTGAAAGCAGTGAAAAGTCTCGCCTGAAAATAAAACTGTTGGAAATTGAAAAATGTCTGCAACTCTCCCATGAAAAAGAAGAGCAGACAAAGAAACCTGGGCTATAGACAGCATAAAATCTAACCCAGAGCTTTCTACAGGTATGCCAAAGAAACAGATACGGTGCTCTGTAGGGCCACCTCTTTAAAAGGATGGCACACTTACAGGAAATCCAATGAGAGTAAGTGAAATACTAAATGAGTAATTCAAGTGTATTTTCACTCCACCCCTAGGGCATTTTCAAGTCAGCAATCCAACTGACTTCTTTACCACTGCAGATATAGAATCAGAGGCAGCGATGATTGATTACATCAATATAAAGGATGATGATGAAATAATGCTATAGATGAAATGAAAAAAAAAAAAAACTCAGCTACTGGCCCCGATGGATTCCCAGCAATCCTTCTAAAAGTAAGTAAGAGAGTCCTAGCAAGACCACTGCAGTTCCTCTTTCAGAGCTTGGAATGAGATGTCACAAACTGCGTGATCTTGGTATAGTTGGGAAATTTGGAAAATGGCTACATGACTTTCTGAAGGATAGAAGTCAGGTGGTAGTGGCCAATGTGGCAACTTCCATTAACACACAAATGGTGAGCGGTGTTCCGCAATGCACTGTTTTGGGAACACTACTCTTCATAATGGCCCTCTCAGACATGCCCTCAGCCACGCAGAGAGCCACGATCACAAGTTATGCAGATGATACAAAAGTTACACAGACACTATGCACCTGCAATGTGAGCTGGACAAAATATACAGGTGGGCTGAAAAGAATAGCATGCAGTTCAATGCTGAAAAGTTTCAAGCTTTATGCTATCAGCATGCTAAACTAAATGCAATACCCAATAAATACACTGGACCTGGAGGGATTGCAATCCCAGAGGCACAGTCAGTGCGAGACCTTGGTATTTACACGAGTGATGATGCAACCTTTCATGTGCGTGTTGCTAAATTGTCAATGAAATATAGACGGCTGATCAGATGTATTCTTAGAACCTTTAGAACAAGAGACCAGGAAACCATGATGGTCCTGTGGCGGACACTTGTTCTAAGCCACTTTGACTATTGCTCTCAGCTATGGTCACCATCCAGTGTCAAGTTAATCACAGAACTTGAGGCGATCCGACGAAGCTACACGAAGAAGATAGCCTCTGTGCAGCATAAAATCTACTGAGAAAGACTCAAGAGATAAGACTCTATTCCTTAGAGCGTAGGCGAGAAAGATACGTCATAATATACATCTGGAAGATCCTAGAAGGACTTGTCCCAAACTTTGGCATCGAGAGTTACACGAATGGCAGAACTGGGCGCCACTGCATAGTGCCAAGGACTCCAAATTTGCCATCAAGATGTAGGACAGGTACTCTGATAGCCTGGGCTTCCGAGGCCCACAGCTCTTCAATATCCTCCCGAAGAACCTAAGAGACCTGCATGGGTTGGATGCAGATGTCTTTAAAATAAAACTGGATCTCTTTTTGTAAGGTGTCCCAGATGAACCAACTTCACGGCAGGAGGTGCAGATGAGGGCAGCTGCATCGAACTCTCTCAAGCACCAAATGGCAATTGCTAAAAAGCATTCGTGAAGTCAAATCATGTAGCAACACCAAATGGCGGTGCCCCAGCATGGCCACAGCTTGTGAGCTGAAACTAGATAAAAAAAAATATATGTATATTTTCATCTATGGCAAGTGTGATATCATCATCTTCAATGTTGACGTACTCAATTTTTGCCTCTTTCATCTATATAACTATATATACATATATTCATCTATGGACCTTATGGATTTCCAACGATCCTTCTCAAATCGAGCAAACGAGCCCTTGCAAAACGTCTACAGCTTCTTTTTCAGAGCTTTATTGCAAGTGGTAAGCTCCCAGTCAAAATGAAAGAGGGGGTAATATGCCCTATCCATGGGGGAGGTAGCAGAACAGATGCTAAACTTTATAGGCCTATTTCTCTGACCTCACACATCAGAAAAGTCATAGAACGAATAGTCCGCAAAAAACTAATCATGTTCCTTGAAGAAAATGACTTGCTGTCTGACACCCAGCATGGATTTCGACCAGGTAGAAGCTGCCTAACACAGCTCCTGCAGCACTATGATTGGGTCTTAAAACAGCTACTAAATGGCTCAAATGTGGATGTAATACATCTCGACTTT
>NW_021834338.1:10000-25000 GCF_006345805.1 Octopus sinensis
ATAAAAAGCAGTGGTCCCAAGACAGTGCCCTGTGGAACACCGCTCACTATTTGTGTGTTCATAGAGGTGGCTCCATTAACCACTACTGCCTGACTCCTATATTTCAGGAAGTCATGCAACCACACTCCAAGTTTTCCGCCTATGCCGAGGTCCGCAGTTTGTGGCATATCATACCGTGAACCACCTTGTCATAGTCTTTTGCAAAATCAAGGTAGATTACGTCCACATTTGATTTGTTGAGTAACTGTCTCAACACCCAGTCATAATGCTGTAAGAGCTGGGTCAGGCAGCTCCTACCTGGTCGAAAACCATGCTGGGTATCACTCAGCACGTTATTTTCCTCAAGGAATGCGATTAGTTTCTTTCTAATTATCCTTTCCATGACTTTGCTGAGGTGTGAAGTCAGAGAGATAGGCCTATAGTTTTTGGCATCGGCTCTACTTCCCACTTTATGTATTGGGCATATTATTCCCTCCTTCAGGTTGCTTGGCAGTTTGCCATTGCAAGAAAGCTCTGGAAGAGAATCTTGGGGAGTTTTGCCAGGGCATGCTTACACGCTTTGAGGAGGATGGCTGGGAAAGCATCTGGAGAAGCAGTTGAGTTTGTGTCCACTTCATCTATGGCTAGTAGGACATCTTTTTCGCTAATGTCAATACATTGTATTGTAACCGCCTCGCTGGTTATAGGTGAGGCGGCAAAGAAGTCCACTGGTTCGTTCACTTGTCTGTGTTCCAACGGGGTGGTAAAGACAATTTTGAACTGGTCATTCAGCATCTCACTGATCATAGTTGGACTGTCTGTGAGGGAGCCGTCCTTTTGGAGGAGGGGTCCTATCTTGTAGTGCACTGAGACTGTTTCTTTCGCGTAATGAAAGAAGGCATTTGGGTTTGATTTAATGTTTTTTATAACCCAGGCTTCTTTGTCTGCTTTCTCCTTCACATAGGATTGTTGCAGCCTTTTTTCCATCTCCATCAGTGTTGTTTTTAGGCGGACGTTTCGCTACTTTTGGGATGTTGGTTGAGACGATTTGCAACCTTCGTCCGTCGTCTCATGAGAATCTTCCTGTCTCTTGGAATCTTGCTCCTATTTGTTTTGGCCTTGTGCTCTGGGACATATTTCTGGCATACGGCTTGCACAGAAGACATGAAGCATTCTAGTTTCATGTCAACGTCTGGTGTGGAGAGACATTCCAGCCAGTCCTCTCTGAGGCTCTCTTTTTGGATCGATTTCCAATCTGCTTTGTGGAAGTTCAGATTGTATAGATTTGGGGTGCTTCCTTTAGGCTGTATGTCTCTGGTTACTTTTGGCCCAAACATAGACAGCTCTATTATGTTGTGATCCGAAACTGATGTCGGTGTCACTTTCACATCATGAATGATGTCCATATTGTTTGTGAAGCAGAGATCCAGAATGTTATTCGCCCTAGTTGGCTTAAGTACAACTTGCTCCATGAATAAGGCATTGGTGAGGTTGAGCAGGGACTCCACCTGTACTTACTTGCAATGATTCATTCCTGAGAGTATGTGACCTTCGGGCCATTTGACGTTGGGGAAGTTGAAATCACCCATAAGAAATATGGTCACGTGGTGTTCCAGATTCATGAGGATTTCTTTAATTCTTGTGGGGCTATCGTCAAACTTGCCTGTGTGATTTGGGGCATCTGGTGGGCAATGTGTAGCCATAACTTGTAACTTCCGAAGAAATATATTACTGCTTTAATTCTTGAACTACCGCCGATAATCCTATAGTTAATAAGCACACAATAGTAATAATGATTTTAATAATAAAAGAAAATATAAATAAAATAATAGATGCACACACACAACTAAAAATGATGTCTATAAATGCACATAATGTTGTAGGCAAGTTGGGCACCAAGGAGTGCGTTTGCATATTTTAGCTGTAAGATGTGATTAAGTAGATTGGCAAGTAACATTAAACAATATTAATTAGAATATGTAAGATTGGCGGTTAAGTAATTATCTTACGCCAGTAAGCTACAAGCAAAATATGAAGAATCTTCTTTAGAAATCGCTCTTTGGAATGCTCCAAAGTAACGGATGAAATATAACTCAAGCTTTTGACACAAACACACAATTATGTGTGTGTGTGCGTGTGTGTGTGTGGGTGGGTGTGGTCAGTAACATCCCGTCGATCGATGTCAGTTTATCATCTAACATATACATGTGTAGAATATACAAAGGGAAAACAGTCGAACGATAATATTTATTAAAACTGATACGAGATACACTTCATCCTATATCAGATTTAATAAAATAATTCAGATGAGGTGACAAACGTCATAAAATACGAGATTAAGACAACTCTTTACTGCTAAGTATGTAATAAGATAAATAAATGATGGAAAAATAAAGTAATGGATAAATGCAAAGCTTTCCAGACATTTTCCAGCGCTGAAAAATATCCAATTCACGAGTTTATGATCCCTTCTTGACTTAAGATTTTATTTATAAATTTTTTCTAAGTTTTCTGCTTGTGAAACTTGCGTAGAACGTAGTACTGTATTTAATCGTTTTCTTCAATTATATGCACACATACATACATACATACATACATACATACATACATACATACATACATACATACATACATACATACATACATACATATTTCTATGCATACATAGATGAATGCATATTTACACAAACACACAAACACACATATACGTACATACGTACATTCATACATAAATACATTCATACAAAAATGTAGACATCTATGGATCTTTGATAGAAATGTTGCCCCTTCAGTGCCCAAGATACACTTTCAGATGCGTGTCTTGTATGTGTGTATATTTGTGTCTCGTATGTGCGTGTATTTGTATGTGTATTTGTCCCTCCGACATCGCTTGACAACCGATACTGGTGTGTTTACGTCCCCGTAACTTAGCACTTCAGTAAAAGAGTCGAATACTACTATTTGTAAGTACTAGACTTACAACTTATAATTCCTGAGGTCGATTTGCTCGACTAAAGCCGGTGCTCGAGTATGACCGCAGTCAAATGACTGAAACAAATAAACGAATAAAAGAATTATTACAGCAATAAGATGCATACCAACCCGTCTGGAGCAATGTATGGTTGAACTTGAAATCTTGCTTTGAGGATGCAAATCCTTCTGGATCACTGCAAAATAATCTGAAAGACCTTCCTAGGGTATACAGGATGACGGTGAAATCAAGATACTTTCCATCACAATCTCCATACCAAGTTGGTGGCCGGTCAAATCTTAGTCTAATTTGAAAAGAGAAAGAAAACATACATAAATGAATACATCCATACCTGAATACACATATCGTTGCAATATTTGATTACATATAAGAATTCCAAATACATTCGGATGTTGTCTTTCGAAAATGGAAACGAGTTCCCATGAATGACTAAATATAATTTTATATTCCTCGGTTAGAATTTATTCGAAATTTGATGAGTAAAATTGCTTATATTCATAATACCTCTTTATGAAAAACACAAACGGATATATTTCTTGCTTTCATATTATCATTTTGCTAAATTGATATAAAGAAGGAAACCTGCGGGTGAGAAAATTGTATGCTGAAGAACACCAAGATGTATATACATGATTGCATGCATACATGCATTCATATATACATACATGCATACATATATAATATATTCATATACATATCTATGTTTGTATGCATGTATATATAATATACGTATGTATATATATATATATATATATATATATATATATATATATAATATATATATACATGTATATATATATTATGTATATATATATATGTATATATGCATATATATATGTATATGCATATATGTGTATATATATATGTACATATGTATATATATATATGTATATATCTATGTATATATATATGTGTGTGTGTGTGTGTGTGTGGGTGTGTGTTTATGTGTGTGTGTGTGAAGAAAATATGTCTCACTTAATGTTACACCATTTTGTTTGAATCACGGGAAAAAACATTTATCAGCGTATTGATTAAGTTTTGGTTTTGTTCTTGGTTTGGTTAATATAACCACCATAAGCTGCGATATTGTTTAGTATGTAAACAGATATCGAGACAATATATAATGCTGTTTTAATCTGTAGATGGATAACTGGTGTGTTTCTCTTTTTGGTAAATAGAACAAAGCCATGCTTCCACATCAGCTAACTTAGTTAAAGCCTCTTAAATAAGTAAATGTTGATTTATCTACCTTACTCGTTTATTCATGTTTCAGTTATTTTGAATGAAGCAGTGTTCTACAAAAATATATATTAGCTTCAATGCAACGTCGCATATAAATTTTTCAGTTTATCTGCAATCGAGGACGGCCTTTCAAATTATATCCTACGAAGTTGCTGCTATATAGAGGGATATCGATTCAAATACCTTGTGCAATAATTTAACAATGGTTCATTTCTTATGAGGTACTCAATAAAATGTCCGTTTACTTCAGTGACAATTTTTATTTTAAGATTTCCTCTTTTGCCTAACCTCCATCGCGCAATTAGAGCTAAGCATTTCTCTTTCTCTCTCGTTCTCTGTCTTCATGTCTTTCTCTCTCACTGTATGCATATATATATATATATATATATATATATATATATATATATAATCTATTTGGATACATATCTGTCTGGATATGCATACTGAAATATGTTGTAATACGGGTGGGATACTCCACTACGGTGGAGTTGCAGTGTATATACGAGAAGACCTCACGCCACTTGTCATGCTCTCATTGAAATTCAGTACGTGAAACTGTATCCTTAAATTGTATAAAGAAAACACATTTGTTATTATTTCTACTATATATGGCCCAATTGATTATCCAAATCACACGGCCACGTAAAAGCAGGAGCTCTCACGAAGCTGGAGCAACACAACAGTGTATTCCTTTTGGGTAACTTCAACTTCCGTAAAGTGGGATGACCCGAGCGAATAGCCCTCTGAAGATTGACACAGGCGCTTGTGGTCCCCTGCTCAACCTTGCCAATAATTCATTCATTGAAAGCTCCAACCAACCAGGGCAAATAATATGCTATATTTCTGATTCACAAACAATATGGGCATCATTCCCTATGTGACCATACACTAGTACCGTATCACAACATGATGGAGCTCTCTATATACACCTGCAAACATACAGTGTATACAAAGCACACAACATATCTCCAGTCCAAACTTTCATAAAGCTGACTGGAAATCAACCGAGAAAGAGATTCTCGAACAGGGTTCACCTATTTCTCCCTCCACATTTGATATTGTCAGGAAACATAAATGTTCCTAACGCCAGCCAAATCCATACCAGAGCAATAGGCCAAAACACATAAGAACAAATTCCTTAGGGTGAGTAAAATTCTTAAGAGACGACGGACAAAAAGGTTGCAAACCGCCTGAACAAACCTCTTAAAGGCAGAAAGAGGTCACACCTGTAAACAATATTGTTGGAGCTTGCATCAATCATGCAAACTATCTCTTTCAGAACCATGCAGATTTTTGTTTCTTTTTAGAGTTTGCTTGCAACTTGTGAGCTCCCAAACAAATTGATGGAAAAAATAACAAGCCCTATCCACAAAGGGGGAAAGTAAATACAATAATTTATAGGTCTCTCTCTCTTTCCCTCTCTCTTTATCTATCTAGCTATATATCTATCTACCTCTGATTTCATACATCAGCAAAGACATGGAACGAATAGCCTGCAGATAACTGTGTTCTTTGAAGAGAGGACATTGCTGACTGACACCCATCACGGTTTTCGTCCAGGTAGACACTGTCAGACCTCTTACATCACTACGAATAGGTGTTAAATCAGTTGCTCAACAACTCATACGTAGACATGATATATCTCGACTTTCCAAAATCCTTTGATAAATTTTGTGATGAGTCACAGAGTGAGTTATTTTGCCCTAATCGGAAAATTTGGGGAGTGGTTATACATCTTTCTAAAAGTCAGGCAATAGTGACCAATGGAGCCACCCCAAAGGAAACACAACAGTGAAAGATATTCCACAGGGCACTGTTTTAGGGCCATTGCTATTCATAGCATCCTTCTTAGACATCCCCTCACCTGCTCAGACACAAAAGTCTCTCGGACGGTACAGCACCATGGAAATATGGCGCACTTACAACGAGAGCTGAACGAAGTAGGACGAGGACAATAACATGCAGTTTAATGCTGGAAAATGTCAATGCCTGCACTACCAGCAGTAAAAGGCTGAACGAAATGCAGACGTGATACACAGGCTCAGTAGGAATTGCAATCTCTGTGTCAAAATCTATTTGTGACTTGGGCAGTGACATAAGTAATGACGCATCTTTCCAAGTTGGCAAAACGATTCAGATGGCTAACCGGTAAACATGATGGTCTGGTGAAGCACATACATCCTCAGCCGCTTACAATACTCTTCCCTACTATGGATATCATACAGTGTAAAATTAACGACAGAACTACGCAAAGAAAATCATCTCAATGCAACAAAAGAGCTACTGCGAAAGATTGAAAACGTTAAGACTCTCTTCACTCCAACGAAGGCGGGAAAGGTATGCAAGGATACACGTCTTGATGGTCGTGCAAGGATCTTGTCCCAATCTCTGGCATTGTAAGTTCCACAAATTACAGAATGGGCGCCACTGCATAGAACCATGGATTACAATATTATCTTCAAGATACAGACCAAATACTGGCACACCTTGGGTTTCAAGGGCCTGCAGTTGTTTAATATCATTCCAGAAAGCCTGAAAGACTTACATGGCTTGGATGTAGGTTTGTTGAAACGAAAACTGCATTTCCAACTGTCAAAGACTACGCATGCACCTACGTGGAAGGGAACATGGATAAGGCCAACAGCATCAATGTTCCTCATTTACCAAATGTCATATATCAGAGGTTTCAAAGAGTGAAGATGTAGTGGAACCACAGTTGATGCCCCAGCATGACCGCAGTTTTCAAGCTGAAACTCGATAAAGAGTTAAAGATTTACACGCACACACACACACACACACACACACACACACATACACACTCGCACACACACATATATATATATATATGTGTGTATATGTGATTGTAAGTTTGTATAGATATATATATAGAGAGAGATAGACAAATGTGTGAGAGAAAGTGATGGAATCTATATTTTATTCAATTTTAATCGGGAATTGCGCAGACATTGTACACATTAATATTCCTAGTTTGAAACGATCCAGTTAAAACACCATCGCTCAATGTCACGCACCACAAAAAGGATTTTAATTTTTTCATTTTTCTTCTTCTTATTCAGATATAAATCAACTTATAATCGCCCACTTCTTTCCTCTGGCCAGTAATATTTTGCATTAAACAATATCTTTTATAAACTAGAATCAAAACCATGATGCGAAATCCACTGTCCTAGGGGTAAACTCTCCTAAAAATTGGTTGCTCGTATCGACCCTTCGGAAAATATTAATCAGAGATAAAGCATACCATATTTTATTTCAACCATTGATACATTCTGACGAACTAGTAATTCAGCGGCATAGGAAATTACTGTGAACTTCAGCGAAGTTATATCTTTATAAAAGATCTTTTCTGGAAATGTGAAAATAAATGGGGAACTATAGTAGACTCATACTTACAAAAAGAACCATTTCTTTTATCATTTAGAAATTTGGTATTAGATAATGTACGGTTCAAAGAAATTCGTTCAAAATATCAAATGGTAGAACGATAAGTAATTTCATACGTCACGCAACTGATCTAGAAATTTTCATCAGATTGTACAATAATATATACTAAATGAGATCAGCCACATTACTGATAACAAGGGCTTACTATTGAATGTAAAAAAGAAAGAGCTTTTGAATTATCCTTATATATCTACACGTACACACATATGCAGGGTAACACACACATTAATTCTATATGTACGAATGCTAGCACGTAACTATCTATCACCAATTTATCAAGCTATCTGTCTCTCTCTACGTATCTATATATATACATATATATGTATATATACGTGTATATAATATATATATATATATATATATATATATATATATATATATAATATATATATATATATATATTATATATATATATATATAAATTCATATCTCTGTGTAAAGGCGTGAATACCAAATATATTTTACACTCTCATATCGACTATATATATATATATATATATATATATTATATATTATATATATATATATATGTGTGGTGTGTGTGTGTGTGTGTGTGTGTGTGTGTATATATGTGTATATATATATACACACGCAACCATTTTCAGATATTATGAAAGTAAGTTTGCAATAATGTATATATATGTGTCCGGGCGTGTGTGAGTGTGTGTGTGTATTAATCTACAAAGATAAAAATAGCTGCATTAATAGTTTTATAAAACATTGCAGCCATTCACTAATATATATATTTATCAACTATTTCTCAGTTAACAACAAACCCGAAGTAACTCGCATATGTGTTATGAGATTTGAAATATCAATCACAAATAATACTGATTCGTTTGCCTATCTACTACAGTAAAAGCTCTCACGTAACCTATATACATAATTATTAAGTATTATCAACGTACTTTTATAAAATATGTTTAGTAAGATTTTCTTTGATGTTGTAAACGAAAAACTTCGATATTTATATTACAGAATCATATATATTCTCCCTGTTTCTATCTCTATGCCACTTATATTCCCTCTTCACATACATACATACGTACAAGTACACATATATATTTATACACACACATATATGCACAAACACACTACGGATATATGTATAGATGGATATATATATATATATATATATATATATATATATATATATATATATATATATATAGATATATATATATATAGATACAAATAGTTATATATATATATATATATATATATATATATGTGTGTGTGTGTGTGTGTATGTATGTGTATGACATATTTCAAATGTATGCGTCACAATGCGTTATATCTGATATATATATATATATATATATAGGGAGAGAGAGAGAGAGAGAGAATTAATATACTTATGTGTGTGTGAAATGGAGAAGTAGTAAACAAGATTTTTCTCGGGAAAAGTAATATACTCGCATTATCGTTAAAGATTATATGCGAACGAATAGGCAAAATTTTAATAGAAATCGGGAATAATTTATTGTCTTAATCACATTGTTACACGTAGGCATTCAAGAAGGCATCTAATGGAAAGCATCCTGATGCACGCGAGCGTAACACCAATCTGGCATTAAAGAATGGGTGTTACATAATTGATAATTGTAATAAATAGGATGTAAACTAAATCGGAAACTTAGTTTTCTGTGATGAAAAATGATATATTTCATATATCTGTAATATTTGTGTCTTTGTGTGTGTATGTCTTCCTGTGTGTGTGTGTTATGTTTTTATATCACCGGGAAAAAAGTGCTTTTTTCCGAACGCGGAAGCAAATGGAGCTTTGGGCAGAAGGAGCTGATGTCATGAGACGGTGTTCAACGTTTATCGAGTGTTTTCCCACTAAACCGTAACATCCTCCCGTTGGTGGATCAGTAGACGTGACCTCATCACTGCTCCTCAATTCTGCCTGGCTTCCAGATTAACTCCTCTCTCTTACTCTCTTACTAGAGGCTTTTTCTGCTGCCTCTCCCATTCTGTGTGGAGCCACGCTTCCCTTCTTTCCTTCTAATGGCTGTAAGCATCCTCCATACCGACTGGAGAGGGAACCTTCTATAACCAACATCGACTGGGAAAAGCCATAACTACCATTTTGTGCTCCCTTCAAACCTGCAGACGATTCTCATACTTGAAACGCTTCAGTTCGTGGGCCTGATGACACCCTTCTTCCTACGGGTCTGAGAGCTCAATCAAAATAATTTTCTTGGTCGTTTCGGGCCACAGAACCACTGTTGTGCAGAAATATCTCGTCATCTGTTTCGACAGTATTTAGCAAGGATCCGTTTACCTTCATGCTTTCTCTCCCACTTGCTATACCGAAATTTAAAGATGGTTCCGGGATCGCCCCCTTGCGCTTGATTTCAATCGGAATAATCTTATTCTTCAAGAATCCACTTTGCATAAACAAATGAATTTACAACAAACCAATGGTTATTTTTTTATTATTTAAAATCATCGTTGGCCTTCTGCTGAAATATTTTCTCATGTCCATGTATAACGCAAAGCATTATCGTTCCTTCCAAAAGCAATGCAAGATGATGAAATATGACATCATACGTTCAGCAGTGATACTATTCTTGCGTCATGTTTTAAGCAAACTATTTCATATGCACACAAAATTTTAACTGCCCAGAAGAATTAAACTCTTAAATTAAAGGAATTCTTAACTCTTACTGCATAATGGATCAGGATTAAAAGAAATTGCATCGAAATGGCTCCACCTTCCGCTTAGTAAAACGTAATATTGGTTACAGTCTCATTCTCGTCTTCCCTGTTTGCTGCTGGTTTAATGGTTCTCTCTTTACAAAACAACTGAGTGCAGTCGCGTTGGAAAGTTCGTTGAATTCGTACTGCAGAATTGTTTTTTTTATGCGCTTCAAACGACTGTTTAACTATATATATATATATATATATGAACATATATATAATCTGTAATATATATATATATATAATCATGAGTGTGTGTGCATTGATACATGTATATTTCATCTGTATTTCATATATAATATATAGATAGATAGATAGATAGATAGATAGATAGATAAATAGATAGACAGACAGACAAACAGACAGAGATGTGTGTTTGTGTACGCATAAATATGTATATATAAATACATACATATACAGAGAAACACTCATAAGCACGCACACCTTTATGTGTATGTAGCCTCAGAGCTCTGGATTTATATATTTGAAAGCCTTTAGCCGTCGTTATTGAAATGGTGTGAAAACATCTAAGTAAACAGATGAATAATTGGGAATTTTCTTACAGGTATGGTTCATGGTAATTGTGCCTCCTCAAAGAAGATGTCCCATTATTCTTTGGTTATATATAGCGATTTAGGTCAAAAGATCTTTCTGTAGGTGAGTAATGGTGGCGTTCCGTATCTTCTGAGAAACAATTAGCCCGAAATAGATCTCTAAGAGCATTGCCAATTATCTTCCTGTTTACTTTGAGAGCATTAAGATTCTTTCACAATATACGTAGATCTATCTATTTATTTATCTATCTATCTATCTATCTATCTATCTATCTATCTATCTATCTATCTATCTATCTATCTATCTATCTATCTATCTATCTATCTATCTATCTATATATCTATCTATCTGTATGTATGTATGTCTGTCTGCATGTCTGTATATCTATCTATATATCCAATCTGTCTGTCTATCTATCTATCTATCTATCTATCTATCTATCTATCTATCTATCTATCTATCTATCTATCTATCTATTTATCTATCTATCTGTCTGTCTGTATGTATGTCTGTCTGCATGTCTGTATATCTATCTATCTATCTATCTATCTATCTACTATCTATCTATCTATCTATCTATCTGTCTGTCTGTATGTATGTCTGTCTGCATGTCTGTATATCTATCTATCTATCCATCTATCTATCTATCTACTATCTATCTATCTATCTGTCTGTCTGTATGTATGTCTGTCTGCATGTCTGTATATCTATCTATCTGTATGTATGTATGTCTGTCTGCATGTCTGTATATCTATCTATCTGTATGTATGTATGTCTGTCTGCATGTCTGTATATCTATCTATCTATTTATCTATCTATCTATATATCCAATCTGTCTGTCTATCTATCTATCTATATATCTATCTATCTATATATCTATCTATCTATTTATCTATCTATCTATTTATCTATCTATCTATTATCTATCTATCTATTATCTATCTATCTATCATCTATCTATCTATCATCTATCTATCTATCTGTATGTATGTATGTCTGTCTGCATGTCTGTATATCTATCTATCTATCTATCTATCTATCTATCTATCTATTAATCTATCTTTCTGTCCGTCTGTGTCTGTCTGTCTCTGTGTTTGTCTATCTGTCTCTCCCTCTCTTTCTCTCTCACACTCACATAGAGTATGCCTTTCTCTACTGTGTCTGTGTGTGTATAAGTGTGTGTGTGTATTTGTGCGCGCGCGTGCGTGTATAACATTATGTGATTTTGTTTAAGTGAACGTGCATGAGTTCTGTGTAAATATTACAATTGAACTCTCGGAAGATATTGTTTCTGCTAGCCCCTTCTCACATAAGAGTAATATACGGCTATATTTTAGAATTTTATAAACGATTGTTATCATCATCATTATCATATCATCATCATCATCATCATCATCATTATTATTGTTGTTGTTGTTGTTATTATTATTATGCTTTTCATGAGGTAATGATATAAACATTCATTCTGGCCTTCTTTCTGTCGATAGATCTGGCATTATGAACGCGTACGTTGTCTGAAGAATTTTAGAATTCTATTAGTTAGCGTGTGATGACTGTGTCCCGTGATCCAACACCGGACCTGTGATATTGGGAGGAAAAAGCTTTCCCCAAATAGGAGACGTAATCTTAATGCTTGCTGCATAATTGGCACCGCTAAATTTACCTACTTGGTGTTAAATGACGTATTAAACCAAGCGACCAGTTTAGATATCCGCACAACTACGACAAGGCGAGAGCTGATCTCAGAAGGCAAACATCCGAAACGAACATCGCAAGACATCCAAGCTGATGATGTAACACTTCAGCTACTCAATATTTAGGACTGGTGTATTTTTTTTATTCTTCCAATCGAAATCGAAAGACCGAAAAGTAATTTGACCACCCCGGTCAGACTTGAATGCAGAACGAAGGAAGTGTGTAGCTCTTTGTCCAGTCTATTAATCTAGTAATTAGACACAAATGCATGTGGTCAGTATACTTCTCTGTGTAGAACAATGATTCCCAGAAGGGGTCTCCGGAAGCCTGCTAGACCGCAAAGGTGTCGGTCCGTGAACAAAATTCAAATTTTCATGTGTATACAAGGTTGCCCAAAAGCAGGTTTACAATTATCGCGTAGGCATTTTCACTTTCTTTTCAAAGATTTTATTACATTTAAATTTCTATCTTACAAACTGAAAATGAAGCTTGAAAAAATTAGCTAAATTAGCATAGGATATGTTTTCATTATTTATTTATAATTCAGATCTGAACTGTTAATATATGAATTCGAAAGAGATGTTTGAATAACTGTAAACCTTCTTTTGGGCCGCCCTGTATATATAAGGATAAGCATATAAAAAGACGTCCGTAGGAAAACACATTTAAATGAAAATGTTTGGGAATCACTGTTGGAAACCACTGTAAAAAGGTTGAGAACCATTGGCCTAGACCTACGAACGTATACACAATCAGTGTAAATTATACAAATTTATTACATTTTATAACTGCATTTACCAGTACATGAATGCTTATAAAGTCTTACAATGTTAAAGTAGTAGTTAAACAATTTTAAATATTTTCTGTTTTTTTTTTTTGCGTCAGACATTTATTCTATATCAGTATGTGTGTGTGTGAGAGAGAGAGAGAGAGAGAGAGAAAGAGAGGTCACCTTCATCTACCTTTATAAGTAGTATGTACATAAATTACATAAATTATCTCCCTCCCTCTTTCTCTACTTGTGTATATATGTGCGTGTGTGTGTGTGTGTTTGGGTGTACGTGACAGTGTTCCCGTGTTTATGCGTATATTTTTTGAGACGTATATACCTAAGTGGACTTGTACATGGTTTTATGAATTTACGAGCGACGATTTTTCTTCGTTACGTAGTTTTGTATGACTGAAAGGTACATTCTAGTCGCAAACAATTAATTTTCCGGCGTCTTTTAGTCTAGCCATATTTTCGAAGCCATTCCTCACTAAAGTCTCAGATATGAACAAACAAATTTTCTGTTTAAGAAATGGAGAGATTTTTGGCGCCATTTTGTAGGTATTCTTCAGTGTTCATTGTTTCGTTAGAACAGAAATAGAAATTCGAGTGAGCTTTGAAATGTCTTTCCTGTAAATATAAACGACAGACGTATTCCACTCCGATACGTTGTGAGACTGACAACATGTTCTCAAAGAGACAGACGCCACGATTTTTTGATTTTTGCAAATATCAGTGGATGTAAATGTGTGTATGTAAGTGCGTGTGTCTGTCCATGCGTGTATGCAGAAACATACGTATAGACGTAAATATACACATAGAGATATCAACACGCGCAAGCGCACGTATGTACGTTCGCTAATATGTATATAGTCTTGGCGTCATGATGGAAGTCAAGATGTCAAGACACGTTCACTTTAATTTCCATATGTAACAGTATACATAAGTTCGTGCGTATGCGTATAAATTTTATGTGCCCCGTACATATACATACCTACATACATATATATATATATATATATATATATATATATATATGTATATATATATATGTATATATATATGTTTATTTAAATATATATATATGTATACATGTATAAGCATACATATATACATACACATACAAACACATATATATATACGTACGTATGTGTATATATGCATATATACACACATACATACACAAACATACCTACACACACACATACACACATATATATGAATACATTGCGCTGACTTATCTTTGCCACTTTAATTCCAAGTTTTCAACTGAAGTGCACAGAATCTTTGATATCATTTAGTAAAATAACCAGTAAATGAAATACACCACCCATTGTCGAATTTCTGCACGTTATATCATGGTACATTTTAAGACGCCATTCGCAAATCATGTGTTCTACATAATTACAATAATACAAATTCATTACTGTTAGGTAAACACACAATATTCGCTCATCCGGCTTCGTCTCTCTTTATCACTTTTCTTTTCTTCATGAAATAGTTAACCTGAATATATGCTTGCGTTGTCAAAATTACGTGGGCATTCATATATGATTCTCTTTCTTTTATCTCCCCATTTGACATTATCACATTCATT
>NW_021834338.1:30000-32500 GCF_006345805.1 Octopus sinensis
TCCACTTTGCCTTTATTCAAACAAAACCACAATACAAACACGAATAAACTAAGACATTTCCACAGAAATACAAATAACAACGGATATATCATCAGAGAGCCACACAAACATTAAACAAAAACGAGAAAGTGATTCTAACAAACTTTTAGGACTACATACAAACAAGCATTGTTCATTCTACTAATTCAAAGAATAAATTTAGAGAGCCTTGATTATCTCGGACTGTCACTATTTGTCAAGTTCGCTCAACAGTGTCCGCCTGAAGTTTCCGCACCAAAATATTGTCATTGACATTACACCAAGAATGTAGTGAAGGGGTTACAAAAATTTCAGAGCCTAATCACGTGATCAGCCTCTGCAAAGCAAACTGTGTCCTAAACAAATATTAATTCGAATTATGTTCTCTCCATAAAATCAAGAGATTTTTCCAACTCCATTCATAAGCATCACAGTCGTTGTATCACATTTAACTTGAAAATCAGAAAAGCCGACAAGCTTGTGAAAGCGGTTAAGCCTTTAAAGATAAACTGTCAAAAATACTCCCAGTGCGTTTTCAACTTCTTTAATTTTTTTATATATTTATCCCTGTAAGGAATAAAATAAATTTCCTTCCTAATTTGCCGCAAAACAATTCAGCTGGCCAGCAGATTTCAACGTGGTAGATTGGGAAATGTTTTCTACTAGTTAATACGTACTGAGGAAGATAATATTTTTATACGAGGCCAGGAAGCGGTCCACGTATATACTAACACCAAAACTATATAGCTTTATGCTATATAGGTATGTGAGGGATTTTTCGATCCGTATCGCAAGGGTACTGTTGATAATTTTCAGCGTTAATTTGGTGGCTCATTTCTAGCAGGCAGACGTAAAATAGCGTCCTTATAATTAATATAATTTTAATTCTATAGCTATATAATGGTACTTTAGGCCTACAACCACCTACATTAATGTAGCTCTTATTATCAACTATTTATCTGGCTGTCGATAATAATAGCAATATTAATATCTATATAAATATTCAATCTTTGAATATTTGCTGCTGATTAGCTTACATTTATATATGTATATATATATATATATATATATATATATATTATATATATATATATATATATATATATATATATAATATATATATATATATATTCTGTGTTTTTCTCTCTCTGTGTATCTTTCTGTTGAAGAGCGTAGGCTCGAAACGTTAAAGACTTGTTTTATTTATATTTCCTGAGCGCCATACTAATACAATTGTTCGTTTGTTTTCCACCTGCCTTCGTCTTTTGTTTATTTTCATAAAGCTTCCCGTTATATACATACATACATATATATATATAGAATGGTTGTATACTGTCAATCTAACGTGAACGTGACAGTAGCGGGTTACACCACCGCTGTTTAGCCCTAGGAAGCATCGACGCTTCCTGATGGCTTCGACACATTTTTCCTTGTCCTTATATACATTTGCGAATCGAGACAGATAAAAAATGTTATATAGTTATTTATTTCTATTTGTTTATTAATCTGTGTATTTTATTTATTATGTTTTCGGTGTTGTTTATATTGTAACCAGTTTATTGGGATCCTCTACCATCATATGTTGTGGTGTGTGCTAGTGTTCCATTCCACTTTCCTATTCAGGCTAGGTTTATTTTCTATTATGTGTGTAGCTTCTGTAATTTGTCTGATTGTTGCATCTGTTCTATGTGTGGACAAGATTTTAATTTCTATGTTGTTGATTGATCCCCCGTGTTCCTGTTCGGCGTGTTGGTGCAGAATCATTGAGCTTTTACCTTCCTTGAGTTCTCTCCAATGTTCATTTAAAAGATTTTTTATTTATTTATTATTATTATTACTAGTATTGTTGTTATACATACATACATACAAGTATATGTAATGATAATAATTAGAAGTAGATGTAAACACATGAACAGAATAAAAATTAAACAAAAAAACAACAACAAAAACATATTACATGAACGTATATAAACAGAAGATACAAATATTACAGGCATCCCCCCACACATTAAATAAACATAGACGCACATAGAGATATAAGCATGCGCAAATGAAGATATACAATAGAAATACAAAATGGCTGACGGTTAGTAAGGTGAGACACAAATAAAAAGAAGAAAACAAAGGACCACTGATGCGGTCACAGGAGTGTGACGAAAGAACTCTGCCCGAAATAAGATTAAGATTAATGTAAAAAATAAATAACACTGAAGTAAAATAACACCAAATATATAGTGCGTGTGTTTTCATTGGCTAAACAGGCAAAATGACCATTCCGAAATATAACAATATCTGTTTCAACACACGACTTCACATAAAAAATCTTGCACAACAAATATATAAAAGTATATATATATATATATATATATATATATATATATATATATACCTAAGGAACTCGATGTTCCAATTTCAAGCAAATTTCCATAGAACAGCTCAACAGTATTGTAGAAATAATGCATCACATCAGGATTTGAATATT
>NW_021834338.1:35000-42500 GCF_006345805.1 Octopus sinensis
TATATATATATATAATATATATATATATATATATATATATATATATATATATATATATAATATATATATATATACATATATAGGTGTGTGTGTGTGTTTGTAGCGAGGTTTCTCAATATCTGTGTTTGCTTTGCTACAGTTTCATGTGGATGGATGTCAAATTGTTTGCCGTATTAAAAGACTGGCTGATCAAAAACCACGTGCCTCAGTTAGCATCAATAAAAAAAATAAGAGTCGGCAAACACAAGAGAAATGTCTGATATACAAGAGAACCATATTCGCACTGCGGAAAGAAGTTACGAGAATTATATATATATATATATATATATTATATATAATATATATATATATATATATATATTATATATATATACATATATACACATACATATATATATATTATATACATATATATATATATATATAGTATATATATATATATATATATATATATATATACATATAAGAGAGAGATATATATAAGTATATGTATATCTGTTTGTATGTATGTATCCATGCATGCAAGTTTGTGTATGAGAAATATAGAAAGAAGACGAAATTATATGTGGATAATGTTATCAAGAACTACGGAAACTCCAACAGAAATATAGAAACGAGAGACAAATCTAAGTATATGAAGAGGAAGTGATGTGGAAACAAAGATGTATCATACGTGCCTGTTGTCATTTGTTGAAAATTATGCGGCGCCACTGAGCCCCGATTTATGTACAATAATAAGTATCCGTTGTTAATCTTTATTTATTTGTTGGAAGATTTTTTAAACATCACTCTTTATCTATATACGTTTCCACATGCTACGCTTATATACATATAACTACCCAACTACGGAAACCCAAGTACATAATTTCGTAATCACATGGAGATACGAGTACAGAAATGTTGTTCGTGGATATTAAAAATATAAAGCAGAAAATATAGAGGGCATATATACACTAGGTTCAGCATGGAGTTGAGACATATTTATAGAATCTACCTTTGATGTAAGGGTTTCTCGTATGTAACCATTTTAAGGACAATCACCACTTAATACTCTTTTACATCAAATATGTTTCAAACATCAGTCTAGTCGGAAGACATATACCGCTGCAGAAAACGAAGACTAAAGATGTTAGTATATCGTGGATTGTTAGCAATAAATAGTCTAAGACTGTACCAGTTTGTAAGACATGTTACTCTATTCGATATAATCTGGAATAGAGTAAAGAACAAAACAAGTAAAAACAAATGAAAGGAACTTGCTGGGCTCGATTGACCAGAGAAATATTATTGGCGCGTTACAATAAAATATCACAATCAAAGTAAAACAGCTGCATACTCCTTTGCGAAAATCAGCTGTGTCGTTAATCACAATCTCATATGAGAAAAGTAGAGGTTACAGAAAGTCGCTATGGGCCATTCATGAAGCGTTTGAAAATCCAACAGCAATTCGTTCAGTTTTATCCTTACTAACACTGGTATTTTAGAGCGTGGAGCAACCTGCTTGATCAGCGTGTAGGTAAGATGAAAACGGTTCTAGTTTAATAATGTATTGTCATAATTCATTCCATACAGATGAGCAAGATGTCAAGATAACTTGCTCATCTGAATGGAATGAATTATTCATCAAGAAGAATAAAAAGTCTCTAGCATCGTGTTGATATTTAATGTTAGTAGCAAAGATCAAAAACTCAATCCCAAAACGTCGAATAAATGAGCAATATATTACGATAAAAGCATAGCATTTACGCACGGATCATATGTTATAAAGGACAGCCATATTTAATCTGAAAAACAAGCAGGGAATATGGAATATTCAAGTTGAAAGTCAAGAGAAAGGTGCAATTAGAAAGCTATCTTGACGTCTATACTTTTGGAGAAGATCAAATAGAATTCGCAACTCTCAATATATATATATATATATATATATGAATGTATAGTAATGAATGACGAGGCTAAACCATGCAGAGTAAATCCGCTTGCCAGAGATCGATCATGACCTCTGCTTTACAAACGCATCAAGTTTGAACGTCCTAGCTCACTTCCACTGTTTACAGTAGTTCATGAATCGAAAGTGTGTGGCGTGTGAGCGTCGCATTGACAATGTCAGAGGAAGTTGTCGTGGCAGTACCTGCCTCAGAGGCCTACGCAAAGTTACAGAAAGTGTATGGGAGAGGAGTGTATGAACCTCAGGCTAGTGTACGAGTTGTTCAGACGTTTTCAAGATGGCCGAAAACATGTCGATAATGACAAACTTTCTGGGAGACCTGCAACCAGCGTAACAGAGAAAAATATCATAGATGTGATTGAAGCTGTGAGTGGGAACCGCTGACCCAACATCCGTGATATATCAGAGGATGTGCAGATTATTTACGGTTCAGTTTATTACCACTGAAGATTTGGGTATGAGACGCGTGTCTGCCAACTTTATGCCAAAACTACATTCAGCTAATCAAGAAGGCATTCGGGATTCACTGACACAAGTTCTGTATTGTGTCAAGAATGATGAAAATTTTTGAAAACTTTGCGTAGGCCTCTGAGCAGGTTTCCCCAAGATTTTGGTAAAATTTGATGCAGATTCTCAACTTCACCTGTCATGATCAATGCAACGATTACACGCTGCACATTTTTCTTCCAAGGACTGTTGTAACCAACAGAAGTGAGCCAGAACGTTATAACTGAGTGCGTATTTACAGCAGGGTTTCATGTCAATCTGTGCGAAGCTGTTTCACTCTGCATGCTGTAGCTTCGTTGCAATGGCAAGAGTCTTGATACGTATTGATCAGACCACACAAACACACACACACACACATATATATATATATTCTATATATACATATGCATATACACACACATATATGTATGTATGCATATATATACATATACATGTATATAAAGAAAAATTTATCGCCACCAGCGGTCTAGTGAGAAAGAAAAATAGTCACAGACTATATATATATAATTTCAAGAAGATAGCGCGGTGACGGTGGATTTTGAAAATTTAGAGTATATAGACCCGAGGCGTCGCTGGTGTCGCCTCGTGGATATATATTTTCCTTGGCTACTTTGCTGACGGGACAAGCCAGATGTAAACAAATTTAATTTAATTTAATTTAATTGGTTTACCAAGGTGTCGAAATTATTCATAGTCCAAAGATGATAAGGGTAAATGTTTTTATTTCTCCTTTGGCTTCAGAATTACAACTATTTAGCGGTTTGAGTTTGGCTGCTCTTTCTGGTGAGTCGAATGGCATATCAGGGCCATTCCTTAATATTGTTGAAAATATATACATGTATATATACATATACATACACACACTCACACATACATAACACACACACGCAAACACACACCCATACACATACAAACATGTATATATACATACATATATGCATACCAGATGATGGCTGCCCCCTCGTTATCGAGTATGGCCATTGCACGAAGCTCAACTGTTATTGGTGCTGTGATCGAATGTGACTTTTCAGCCCAGCTAAAGATCTACAATGTTTTGTACAGAATTGGCAGCTAAAACCTTTACTGGTAATAGCCGGCTGTAGTTGTAATTGGGCTTCATGTACCTTTGCATGTCGTTTAAGTCATCCTGCAGAATTGCACTCTCTTCCACATGCCTGACAGATATGATTAGTATGGTGTGTAACACAACCCCAGTGGCCAGGTTGTCACTCATCTGTCTCGCTTTATGACTACATATATACATACATATACACACACACACATATATACACACACACACACACACACACACACATATATATATATATATATATATATATATACACACACACACATATATATATATATATATATATATCAACATAATGTTTAAGCTTCAACCTGGTTTACATTTTTCGGACTGAATCTTATATCCTCATAAATTTACATGAAACAACTATAGTTAATTAGAGGTCACTACCGTCCATAATGTATACTGATAGTAGTCTTGACTTCCATGAAGCAGAATTTATATAAAACCCAAAGTAAACATAGAACGTGCATGCATATGAAACATGAAAACAGGCAAGCATGCGCACACTTATTGCATAGAATCATGTGTTTATGAGTGCATATATCTTTTTGCCTGTATGTATTTAAGCAATTATATAATAGATGGAGCGGGAAATAGGAACAAAATCCAGGGTTTTATTTCTGTAAGAGTAAATCATTATTATAAAAAGTATATCGTAATTGATTTTTTTTAGAATTGGACTAGATGCGAATTAGTAAAGTCTACACTCTGGAAATACGCATGACGGAAACACGTGGTGTATCAATTCGAGAATTTTGTACAATTTGCCCATAAATTACATCTTTCGTTATTTAAGTATGTTCGTCTTTTCATTGAGTCATCCGTGTATTTCACGTAAGGATGGTTTAACCACAAGGTTAAAATATTAATTATTATTATAACTTCATTTACATTCTGCTGATAATATACGTAATGTCACGAACTTTAACTCTCTTGTTAATTAATATATTCGTGTACGTGTGCCTTAATTACTAGGCGGAATGTATATATATATGATGTTTATTATTATCGTTCCTCCATAAGGACATAGCTAAATAGTTAACCAATCAATGATTCAACAAACATAATGTCGCACGAAATACAGGACTTAACATGAAATCTCACTCAAATCAAAATGCATTTTCTTAAAACTGGAAGGATGTATTAGATAATGTCATTTTGGATTTTCCTTATAAGTGACGATATGGTACTGTAGGTAGAAATGCCTTCGATCACAGATAATTTCCATATGTATCCAAGGTGACTTGGGGTTAAACAACGCAGAAACAGCAACGTAAGCAACAACAGAATACACAGATGCAACAAGGACAGGTAACTAATATATGTCATGCAGTGATGCAGAATTACATACTAACACCGCGAATATAACGGGAAATAGATATTCGATCATTGTTATACGTATGGGAAATTTGACCAAATAAACGTATGATCGCGGCGTTGCATCTGCGATCATCCTACCTTTTCCAATTTATTAAAATACCTTTCGTTCTCTCAAGTGATTATACAATTTCAGGGGAACTATAACGTCTGTTGTTAGTTGTACATGAGAGTACATGATGTCATTTGCTACATGGTATTGTTACATCAGTTGGACAATTTATAATCCAAACACTTCTGGTGAGGTATATTTGCTTTCTACAGACATAAATTATTAAGGATTATATCATCCAATGTTCTTTTCATTTTTTCATATAAGGTACGTTGGAATTTAATGCAGTCGTATTGCTGTTACTAGCAACCTTATCGACTACGCGCATGCTCGCCGGTTACACAACATAGAGGTTAATATTAACGCAATAAAAGACCAAATGGAAACTGTGTTGCTGACAGGTTTAAATATTACAGAACTGTTGCAAATTTTAATACTACAATGGACATATTAGGGTTAATGTAAGCTACACGTGAACATGAAATATACAGATATAAATATATTGATGCAGATGTGGCTTGAGGTAGATAATAAGTAAATTGAAGTATATGAACAGCTTAGGTAATTAGAGGAAAATTACGAGTAGTCCTTGAAAGCAATAATGTTCTATAATATCAGAGTCACATATTCATGACTGGCGAATTCAATAGGGTTCTGACTGTTGTATCAACAGTCATAATATAGATTCTTCATATCATGCCGTCGCTGTGATGATGTGAATATAATCAAACAAATGATTACACACCACTCTCACATCAGCAGCAAATACATGATGAAGGATAAAATAGTTCAGATTTGTACAAGGAATAAGTATCATGTTTGCTCGCATGTTTGTCGGTGTTGTGTTATGCTACAAGCAATAACATCATTGGCCTACATCCATTGATATCACACATTATTTCATTGTGAACTTGAAATGAATTATAGCAGACACAAACCATCATCTTCGATGGAATATATATCAATGTTTATATAGTATAGTATTGATTTGCCCTCCATTATTTTCTTATTACTGTATTGTTTATCTACCGTGGTTGTATGAAATATAAAAATGAACACACACTAGATTCTAACTATTATAGACTAAACACAGCCAGGATTATAGTTGATTTACGTCAGTAGAAGTTGAGATTAGGCCATTAGCGGTGTCAGTATCGTTAATTGGTACTAAACCTGTAATTGAAAGTACAACATGGGTTTAGTTTGTCAGAGGTTATCACATTATTTATGGTACTTGCTATTCGACATAAACATTTATTTGTTTCCTTAACCATTGGCACACTGCCAGGCATTTATAATGTCAGCGGTGTACTCAATTATATACCAAACGTTATTATTTCATTGGCACCTGAACTAACTATTGTATTCCGGTGCAAAGGCAAATAGGATTTAAAGTATTTTAAAGGATATCTCAAAATCGTATTTGTTTCCTCGCCTGTATCACTTCGTACCTTCTTATTTGAAAATAGTAATTCTTACATATCTGTATCTCATTCAGAAATAATAATAAAAGGCAAGATGCGATATAGACCTGGCGATCCTCGCAAATAAATAATAAAGAATAACTATAAACCGACAATACCTTGTGTTAATTTACAGCAATGGTTCTATAACGGCGTCCTGCAACAGGTATAGAAATCTAAGACGGTAAACATCAAAGCGAGTAGCATATTTTATACACCATTTAATTCCTTGAAAATTATATACTCGATACGTTCATAAACGTGAAATTTAAACTACGGCATACAGAAATAGTTTTAATCTAACAAGAAAAGCAGGAGTGTGCTACATTTTTCTCTGCATTTTGTTATTCTTGTTATAGTCTCAAGATTTTCATTTTAAATGAATAAATGTTCTTTTTTTCTTTTAAATTTCAATGCAAAACGGCCTAGTTTTTCTTTTTGTTTTTGTTTTATCTCCAGTACATGGAGATCACTATTACTTTGAAATCATTAGTTTAGATTAGCATTTCTGCGTCGCTTTTTCTTTTCTTGCAATAATTATCCTTTTAGTGGTCTTTAATGTTGGTGCATGCAGTCAAATATTTATAACAAGGTTGTATTGTGTTCCTTAACTGAAAGCCGCTACTGAATGAAATGTTTATGGCATTGATATCTAGCTTTAGAATTACGCTGAACAGTTGGAAAATTGGGAGAATGGCTTCATGACTTTCTGAAGGATAGAAGTCAGGTGGTAGTAGCCAATAGGGCCACCTCCAATAACACGCAAATACATATATACATATATACATATAACACGCAAATAGTGAGCGGTGTTCCGCAAGGCACTGTTTTGGGACCACTACTGTTCATAATGGCCCTCTCAGACATGCCCTCAGCCACGCAGAGAGCCACGATCACAAGTTATGCACATGATACAAAATTTTCACAGGCAATACAGAACCCTGAAGACACTAAGCACCTGCAATGTGAGCTGGACAAAATTTACAAGTGGGCTGAAAAGAATAGCATGCAGTTCAATGCTGAAAAGTTTCAAGCTTTATGCTATCAGCATGCTAAACTAAAT
>NW_021834338.1:47500-49806 GCF_006345805.1 Octopus sinensis
CAATGGATAGGGTGAGAGGAGTGAAGGTGTGGGAAGTGGAAGCTGATGGCTTTTCGGGCAAATATCAGGCTTAACTTTGCCCGTCGAGTAGCTAGTTGTAATTTAATTTTAAAATCCAAGGACGGCAGGGGACGGTTGAAATATTAGCAGTAGCTTAAATCTAAGATTACAAGATTGCGTCGTAGGGTGCACGCGCGTGTATTCTGTGCGTCCGGATGATATAGTAGATGAGTACGCGTCCGTTGGTACTTGTATATTAGCATGTGTATGGGATGAGTGTGGAGATAGAAAAGTTAAAGGATAAGGAAAATAGGTGAGGAATATAAAAAAAATATAAAATAAAAGTTTAGAAAATATAATGATAGTTAAGAAGTTGTTCAATGTAAAGATATACACGGAGAAGTATCAGTAGTGGGTAGGGGAGGTAATTAAGGGCTGATTTGGGGATGGGTTATGGAGAGAATGAATTACATAATTTGTTTCGACAAGTAAAAGTTATGTTGTCCTGTTCGCTTATATTTGATTAAGCGCTGAAGCTTTTTGAAACGTTTATCTTTCGGTTCAACTTCCTGATTATTTATATGATTGTAGTGAACAACTATCATCAATATAATAACTTGAAATTCTCAGACTCACATCAAAGTACATTTGCGTAAAAATGCGAAAGCATGTAGTAAGATGTGTTAAATGTTTCTCATACATATCCTTCGTAAAATCTAATTTTCTTCTCCTTTTGTAAGTGTTAATTGCTCTGATATTGCTGTCTGATTATTATAGCCATGAAGTACAATTAAGCAAAGAAATTGATGCATATATATATACATAAATGCATACATACACATATATATATATACATATAAATATATATATACATACATATATATATACATATCATCATTGTTCGACCGTGGTCGAGACAATGTAATTTACTATGTTACGCCAGACTTCACGGTCCATCATAGCATTACGGAGGTCCTGTTGCTGGATGCCTGTATCCTGGAGATTACATCACAGGGTAGGAGAGTGTGCGCCCTCTGGTTATTGCGAGTAGATGGCTTCCAGAGGAGAAGAGTAGAAATTACTTCTTTTTCAGCTCTACAACAATGTCCAGCAAACTGGACTCTCCTACCTTTCACAAGAGATGACACGGTGGTAATTTCCCATATATTTGCATTTGGTTGGATGGCGCTTCCACGAGAGATTTTGGGCTCTGATAAGGAGGCGAGTGTAGGTTCCATCCAACCGCCTCTCAACTTCTTTGATAACGTCCAGGTTTCTGAGCCATATAGTAGAATTGGTTCGACTGTCGCTTTGAATATTTCAAGTTTGAAGTCTCTACTTAGATTTGATGACTCAGATCTTATGATGTCATTACAGGCTGACCAGGCCCATACCCTTTCTAGTTAGAAAGTCTTTCAGATGATGATATGTATGACCCAAGATATTTATAATCAGAACCATATTTAAAGGCGCACTGTTGAGAGTAGATATCCGGCAGGGGTGGTGATCCCTGCTGTACTCTTTCACCACTCTTTCTCCCACTCTTTCTTCTGTTGGCCTGTGTTTTCGCTCAATAAACATTCACAACGCGCGGTCTGGGAATCGAAACCGCGATCCTACGACCGCGAGTCGGCTGCCCTAACCACTGGGCCATTGCGCCTCCACACACACACACACACACACACACACATATATGATATATATATATATATATACATAAATATATATATCATATAATATTATATATATATATATACATAATGCAATATTATATATATATATATATACTAGCATTAACGACCCGTCGTTGTCGGGTCATAGTGCTAGTGCATGTATATTGTTATAATATGTGTACATATTACATGTACATCTATCTATAATACATCTACACATAAAATGCAAACTACAAGTTATATCTTGATATCGCTCGTGATAACAATACAAAAAATATATAACGGACTGGAATTGTTAGCCCGTCTCTTGTAATTTCGATCAATTGTATCTTGTCCTCCCTCTGTATAGAAGTGTGGCTACAATCCAGCCTACCTCTACTTCTGGGGTACATTTTAAATTTTCATCCGAGACATTGGACGTCCCAGATATAAAGGTAAAAATAAAATTTTCCACTTTGCAAGTTCGAGTCGAGTACTTCCTTGCACGCTCTCCGTTGACTCGAACCTTGCTTCTATTGTGGCGAATTTACAGCCTCTGATTAGATACCTTCATAGTCGCACCATAGTCCACGTGTTCAAATCCTTTTTCTCTACATTGTATACTTTATAGACAATAGTCTCTTCTTTAATTTA
>NW_021834339.1:0-5000 GCF_006345805.1 Octopus sinensis
GTTCGTAATAGCACTTTGACCCCACTCCAATCCTGTTCCTTCCCCCGTTGCCGCTGCTGCTGCTGCCCTTGACCCCAACTTTTGGTACCGTTCCTGTATCTCTCTGTGTTTGTGTGTTCGCCCACGCTCTTGCCATCGTGGTAGTTGTTGTTGTTGCTACTGCTGCCGTTGTTGCTGTTGTCGATGTTGTTGTAGTCGTGTGTAAAGTGACTCTATGTGTGTTTGTGTGTGTATATGAGTTCGCTTCCTACATTGTTTGTATCCATATCCTTTACACAGTTCTTTTTTGGTTTATCTATTTCTGTTTCTTACATTTATCATAGATATGTGCATATCTGTCTATTGTGTGTGTACTACACTGTTTGTATCTGTTTTTTTCCCTCGCTTCTGTCTTTAGTCGTCGTGTTGCATGGTGGTGGTGTTAGATGTTATTGCTGCATTCCTGTTTTCTGTTGAGGCTCCGTCTGTCTATTGCTATGTGTATAGCCTCTGTAATCTCTCGAAGAATCGTATCAGTTCTAGATGTGGCGTGTGCATATTTGTTTTCCTTAAGATATATATAGCAGCACTGACAAAAACGAAATTAGGTGAATACAAAGAACGTTAATACTCACGAGAGATATTGATGTTAGTGGCCGCAAGCTAAAGCCGGATCGGAAAAATAATTGGATAAATATATTTTAAAAATCATATATAATAAGGGTGCTTTTTTAAAAGACACCAGCTTTGCTGAACATAGGAGCTAAAACTCTCTGAAGCCATTAATTTTTTTTCCAAGCATGCCTATGTAAATATAGTGTTAATTTTTGTGGCTTCGGAGGGATTTAACTCCTATGTTCAGCAAAGCTGGTGTCTTTTTAAAAAGCACCTTTATTATATATGATTTTTTAAATATATTTATCCAATTATTTTGCCGATACGGCTTTAGCTTGCGGCCATTAACATCAATATCTCTCGTGATTATTAACGTTCTTTGTATTCCCCTAATTTCGCTTCTCTCAGAGCTGCTAGGCCACTGAAACGGACTCAGGCATTGGCTTAAGTGATAATCCAGTGTTTATTTTACGGTGGACTCGACTGAAGAGAATCAAGCGTGTCTTTTGGCGCTAAATTCGAAATCTTGATATCAAGTTAACTGGAATTCTTTTTTACATTTTTGCAGAGGTAAGAGGCAATTCTTTAATTCACTTAGATTTTTTTCCGACCATGTCTGTGTAAATATAGTGTTAATTTTTGTGGCTCGGAGGGTTTTAGCTCCTATGTTCAGCAAAGCTAGTGTCTTTTAAAAAAGTATCGTTATTATATATATATATATATAAATTTAAATTTAAAATTTGGGTGAGAAATTGGATATTAATTTACATCAATTTAACACCAGTGGTCTAGCATATTAAAATCTGAACGTTCAGTAAATTGTATTATATACATATGAGAGGGATGATTATGTACATATGAGAGGGATATATATATGTATGTATATATATATATATATATATATATATGTAGGTATGTATATATATGTTCAACATGTGCAATTGTTAATCCAGTGCGTAAGTTCTAAACGTCAACCAAAAACTTTTTGCGTACAATTTTAAACTATGTGTGTGTGTGTATGTGTGTGTGTGTGTGTGTGTGTGTGTGTGTGTGTGTGTGTGTGTGTGTGTGTGTGTGTGTGTGTGTGTGTGTGTAATTGTTTGTTGTTGGTATCTGAGACCATTTCTTAACCCGAAAACAATTCCATCGTCGAAGAATCATTTAAACCATTTAAAAGCACACCAAGCCTTGTTATATTCACTTTCCGTTTATTTCTTAAAAGCACAGTTTATTATGAAGTGTTAAAAAGTTTCGTCGCACTTCAATAACTCTTCTTGCAGTCACAATGCCGCTGTATCAGGTTAGTGCGATAACAGGGTTATTTTATTCACAGACCCCAGCTTAAAAAAATCCTTATTATGTTATGTGGTCTCGAAATACAATAATGAAAATAATTGCATATGGTGGAAAAGTTAAGTAGGTCCTACTTAATGATTTAATGACGAGGTCCATGTCATAGTCTTCCCCTTCGAAGACCTTCCGCCGTTGGTGGAGCTGATGGACTTAATGGTTCGGTTTGAATATGAAAACGTGAGAAGACATCCGGAGAAGAACCATTGGCAGGAAAATCCCATTGACAGAACCCCTATGAATGTTTCCCAACCTTCCTAACCATCCCCCTTTGGCGATAAGTGGAACCACCCAGCACCTACCCTTTCGAAATGTAAAGAAAAAGTGGTATGGTCCCACGGTTGTCTTGTAATCCTACGCAGAAACAGCTGTAGCTTAATTTGAAGTTGTTTCTTATATATTAGAATGTGAATATGTTTCTTAAATATTCCGGCATCTCATGAAGTGAATATTACTGCCACCAGGGTGAGAAATGCAGCTCTATGTGGTCACTCCTCATGCTAGAAGTAACAGTCAAATCTTAAATATTACGCTACAGCATTTAATAAAATGAGACGAGACATACTGGATATTGTAGTTTGAAATGAAGTATCGCAGAAAAGGCGGGAAGGTCACAGTTGGAAAACATGTCATCATAGGTCATGTGATGAGGTCTGGCATGTAGGAATACAATAACAACTATAACAAAAAAGGCAATCGTGATAGAAATTGCAGTTAAATGATGTTATGGGGAATTTTGTGCTGTAGCTATGGAGGAGAAAGGGTGTCTGTCTGTGTGTAGGCTTATGTTTATCTGTATATGTGAGCATGTGAATATGTATGTCTGTGTGTATATATGTACGTATGTTTATCTATGAATGTGAATGTATAAAATGGTATCGAATTTTGGCACAAGGCCAGGAGGTTGTGGGGAGGGGGAAGTCGATTAAATTGACCTCAGAATTCAGCAGGTACGTATTTTATGGACGCTGAAAGGACGAAAAGCAAAGTCGACCTCGGCGGAATTTGAACTCAGAACGTAATGACAGACGAAATACCGCTAAGCATTTCGCCCAGGCGTGCTAACGTTTCTGCCAGCTCGCCGCCTTCATATATGAATATAATGAAATACTTTTAATCTAGCTGTACGTAATTTGTTATATATACATTTATATATCTATACATTGATACATAGATACTAAACAAGCGTCTGTGTGTGTATACATATATATACACGGCCCCCACATAAAATAATAAGCAGAAAACGTGCGTGGTACTCAAAGCTTTATGGAACATACACGTATTTCATCAAAATGCTCAAACCCACAACTGAGTCCGGTGTTCGTTGCATGTACTTGACTCTGCTCCCTTTTGTTATATATATATATATATGTGTGTGTGTATGTGTGTGTGTGTTTGTGATTGTGTGCGTGTTGGTGTGCATGTGTGTAAGAAACTTAAGCGATGTTGTTCTAAATAAATTCTGAATTTATTGAACTTCTTTTAGACGGAGATGGCAATCAAAATCCGGTGAAAAGTGTGAGCAACGCTAGAGTAAAAAAATGGAGATAAATTTAAGATATTAGGAATAAATTTCTGAATGAATTAACATGTTTCGTAAAAACCCTTTATGATCTCCGTTTCGAGACAGGCACAACTATGGACACAGTGTTTCGATATATGTTTGATGTCTTCAGATGTAAACAGTCCTATCTGGATCGGGTGTAGACAATTTTATGTATACAAAAAGAGTGTAATTTGCATAAAAACAAAAACATGGTAAGGGAACATAACTCAACAAAGTGGGTGGGGTGGGGGGGGGGCTGTATGAATTTGTATAATTAAGTTATCGGCGAAATTATTCAAATTATTTCCTCTTAGGTCCCAATAGTTTCAGTTATATATACACACACCAGAAGATTGGCTCCGACAAACTGATTGGCCCAAGATACAGTACATGAAAAGAAAGTATTGATTGGTAAACCTTCTGATCCCCCAATGCATTAAGGGACTGGTATTGCTTTTGAGGAATGATAAAAGTTCCTTGATTCTGAGTTGAATATATGTATGTATGTATGTATGTATGTATGTATGTATGTATGTATGTATGTATGTATGTATGTAGTATGTATGTATGTTATATATATATATAATTATATATATTATATATATAATATATATATATATATATATTCGAGCCAATAAGGATTATGGACATAAATATTACTGATATACATTGGCAAAATATAAAAGATTTTTATACATTGATATATACATATACATATATATACATATATACATACATAATACATACATACATACACTATATATATATATATATATATATATATATATATATATATATATTATATATATATATATATATGTATATATTTCATATGTATCTATTTGTATGTGTGTATGTAATGTATATTATATTTCCTAAATATGTGCGGTGTGTATATTATGTATACACACTCACGAAATGTCATAAAATTGTTGAAGACTGTTCTATGTGATATTCAAAGTAGAAAACATGGACAGATGAGATGATTCAGTTGTGATGTCGGCGGCAGGCAAGCTGTTTATGGCCATCCAGAAGATACGCTATTCTTTGTCATACCGGGCTGGTACAAACGTTCACCGTCTAACTTCGCCGCTGGTCCCCTTAGGATCTACAACAAAGACAGACAATATGTTATTATTATTATTATTATTATTATTATTATTATTATTATTATTATTATTATTATTATTATTATTATTATTATTGAGTGAGAGAGCAGTTCATGCCATCAAGGTGACACTGGGGTAAAATATACGAAGCCCAATATACCCATCATGACCACCCGTCTGATAAAGGTACACCAGGCACATGCATCACAACCATATGTGCGCGACATGGTGATTTCATATCAAGATAAACAACATGACCTTGCAGGTGGGGCCCAGTTAGAATTTTCTTCTCTTCAGGTTGATAGCCATCCCGCTCAAACGGTCCCTGAATAAGGTTTGCTTAAGGATGTTGAAAGAACCCCCATGTTTCCAGAGGTGAACTATTCAAACCCCAAAGAATC
>NW_021834339.1:10000-15000 GCF_006345805.1 Octopus sinensis
TGAATAATTCACCTCTGGAAACATGGGTGTTTCGTTCAACGTCCTTAAACAACCCTTATTCAGGGACCTTTTGAGCGGGATGGGTTACTTGATCTGAAGAAAATTCTAACTGGGCTCCACCTGCAAGGTCATGTGCTGTTTATCTTGATATGAGATCACCATGTCGCGCACATATGGTTGTGATGCATGTGCCTGGTGTACCTTTATCAGACGGGTATGTCATGATGGGTATACTGGGCTTCGTATATTTTACCCCAGTGTCACTTTGATGGCATGCTCTGCTCGCTCACTCAATAATAATATAATAATAATAATAATGATGATGATGATGATGATATAATAATAATAATAATAATAATGATGATGATGATAATAATAATAATAATAATAATAATAATATAATAATGATAATAATAATGATGATGATGATAATAATAATAATAATAATAATAATAATAATATAACAATAATAATATATAATAATATAATAATAATATTCAAACCAATAAAAGATGACTAGTTGAGAGCAAGGTGCTGAAAGTGGAGAGTTATGAAATGAAGGAAGAGTGAAAGTACTTTACCTATGACTCGAACTCTGATGTCTCGAGTTCGAAAGTCCCCCAAAGAGGGAACTTCTGATATACACGTGTAGATGGCAGCATCTTCAGCGGTCACGTTCAATATTCTGAGACCATTTCGTTCTTGAGCATAGGTGGGTCCTGGATAGTTGGGGGGAGATAAGAGAAGAAAAATGATAAAATGTAACAGTGTAAGGATTGGACCATCACCACCAAAACCACCACGACCACGACCACTACTACCACCGTCATCATCATCATCATCATCATCATCATCATCATCATCATCATCAGCAGCAGCAGCAGCAGCATTATTGTCGTCGTCTTACCTGTATAGACACACATATACACAAATATACACACGTATACTCACATATACATACATATACGGACCTATACAGACATACACACAGTTATACACACATATACATTCAAATATACACACATATATACATTTATACATATATACATACATATATACACAAATAGCTGCAACATCAATAGACATACTGATCACAGAGTCTATCCTGGGATGTGTTTCATCGAGTATCGAGGTATAGCAGCTATCATGCCTTGGCCAAGTCCACCTTGTTCACCTCCGCTGTGAACCTATCGCGGTTTATTGTTTAAGCTTACGTCGATTACTCTGTGGTTTTGTTTTGCATTTATAATAAAATGAAATATATATAAATTATAAAAATAATAATAATAATAATATAAATTAATAATAATAATATAATAATAATGATAATAATAATAATAATAATAATAATAATATAATAATAATAATAATAATAATAATAATAATAATTGCCCTGATGCAGTATACAGGCAGTGGCTCTCATGGCTTCTGATCTTAACTGATTGGAAGTGTATCATGTACTGTTTGTCTGGTATAAAAGATGGGCTACAGCAAATATTCTGCTCAATACCACAGATTTGCTTGTCAGTTGTTTGACCGTAACCAGTTGAGCATGTCCCTTAGTGGCTGACGATATGTGCATCTCTGATCATGAGCAGAAGTAGTGGGGGAGCATCATAGCCATGTGTTGAGAGGGATTCTTTGGATTTGAATAGTTCACCTCTGGAAACATGGGTGGTTCTTTCAACATCCTTAAACAACCCTTATTCAGGGACCGTTTGAGCGGGATGGGCTACTCAACCTGAAGAAAATTCTAACTGGCCCACCTGCAAGGTCATGTGCTGTTATCTTGATATGAGATCACCTGTCGCGCACATATGGTTGGTGATGCATGTGCCTGGTGTACCTTTATCAGACGGGTAGTCATGATGGGTATATTGGGCTTCGTATATTTTACCCCAGTGTCACTTTGATGGCATGAACTGCTCTCTCACTCAATAATAATAATAATAATAATAATGATGATGATGATGAGATGATGATGATAATAATAATAATAATAGTAGTAATAATAATAATAATGCAGTACCAGGCAGTGGCTCTCATGGCTTCTGATCTTAACTGATTGGAAGTGTTATCATGTACATTGTTTTGTCTTGGTATAAAAGATGGGCTACAGCAAATATTCTGCAATACCACAGATGCTTGCCAGTTGTTTGACCTTAACCAGTTGAGCATGTCCCTTAGTGGCTGACGATATGTGCATCTCTGATCATGAGCAGAAGTAGTGGGGGAGCATCATAGCCATGTGTTGAGAAGGATTTTGGGGTTTGAATAATTCACCTCTGGAAACATGGGTGTTTCGTTCGTTCAACGTCCTTAAACAACCCTTATTCAGGGACCTTTTGAGCGGGATGGGTTACTTGATCTTGAAGAAAATTCTAACTGGGCTCCACCTGCAAGGTCATGTGCTGTTTATCTTGATATGAGATCACCATGTCGCGCACATATGGTTGTGATGCATGTGCCTGGTGTACCTTTATCAGACGGGTAGTCATGATGGGTATACTGGGCTTCGTATATTTTACCCCAGTGTCACTTTGATGGCATGCTCTGCTCGCTCACTCAATAATAATAATAATAATAATAATAATGATGATGATGATGATGATAATAATAATAATAATAATAATAATGATGATGATGATAATAATAATAATAATAATAATAATAATAATAATGATAATAATAATGATGATGATGATAATAATAATAATAATAATAATAATAATAATAACAATAATAATAATATAATAATAATAATAATTCAAACCAATAAAAGATGACTAGTTGAGAGCAAGGTGCTGAAAGTGGAGAGTTATGAAATGAAGGAAGAGTGAAAGTACTTTACCTATGACTCGAACTCTGATGTCTCGAGTTCGAAAGTCCCCCAAAGAGGGAACTTCTGATATACACGTGTAGATGGCAGCATCTTCAGCGGTCACGTTCAATATTCTGAGACCATTTCGTTCTTGAGCATAGGTGGGTCCTGGATAGTTGGGGGGAGATAAGAGAAGAAAAATGATAAAATGTAACAGTGTAAGGATTGGACCATCACCACCAAAACCACCACGACCACGACCACTACTACCACCGTCATCATCATCATCATCATCATCATCAGCAGCAGCAGCAGCAGCAGCAGCAGCATTATTGTCGTCGTCTTACCTGTATAGACACACATATACACAAATATACACACGTATACTCACATATACATACATATACGGACCTATACAGACATACACACAGTTATACACACATATACATTCAAATATACACACATATATACATTATACATATATACATACATATATCACAAATAGCTGCAACATCAATAGACATACTGATCACAGAGTCTATCCTGGGATGTGTTTCATCGAGTATCGAGGTATAGCAGCTATCATGCCTTGGCCAAGTCCACCTTGTTCACCTCCGCTGTGAACCTATCGCGGTTTATTGTTTAAGCTTACGTCGATTACTCTGTGGTTTTGTTTTGCATTTATAATAAAATGAAATATATATAAATTATAAAAATAATAATAATAAAAAATATCGCGGGAGGTTTTGGAACGTAACATCTGCGATAGTCAAGGGATTACTGTACACACACACACACTCACACACACACACACACACACACACACACACACACACACACACACACACACACACACACACACACACACATACTTGCATTCATTTGGAACAGACTAGAAAGAGTATTTACTGTTAAGGAGGTCAGCTGTGCTGGTGATGTGAAAATCAAAGACAAAGAGGATATCTATGAACAACAACGGCGAAACGTCCAGCTTCTAATATACACATTGCAAATTAATATTTATACCAATAGCAACTGGTGCGCTTGGTTTTGTTAGTAAATACCCAAATGACAAACTGGATGAGCTGAGGTTTAAAGGAAAAGAAATCAGCCAGCAAAACCGCACATTACAAATACAGTCTGTAAGCGGAAGAGTTAAAATATGCAAGACTTTTCTCAAGTTTAAAATGTGAAATTCTTTTGGTTAACAACATTCCAACGATGGAACTTTGTATCTTTGTTACAAATTAGTTCCTTCCTTAGAGGAAAGTTCCAAAGAGCTAAAAATACAACATACGTACCTACATACATACATACAAACATACATATATTCATGCATTCTATCTATCTATCTATCTATCTATCTATCTATCTATCTATCTATCTATCTATCTATCTATCTATCAATAGATGTTCTCTACAAGTGACGTGCACGAGTGTATATACAGCAGAGTTGCAGCACGTATCAGTGGTGAGCATAAAATATACAGCAGTGTTACATTATGGCAGAGTGACGTATATACACAAGGGAACTGGCTGAATGAATATCCCAAGAGAGATAGACACATACATACATGCATGCATACATACATACATACATACATACTTTTATATATACATATACTTCATATATGTATAATAATGCATACACATGGAGAGAGTGTGTGTGTGTGATAGAGAGAGAGAGAGAAAGAGGGAGACGTGATGTGTGTGTGTTGCGTGTTTGTCCACGTGATGTGTGATGTGTGTGTGTGTGTGTGTGTGTTTGTCCACGTGACTGTATTTTAACTGTTGAATACACAGTAATGTTGAGATGCTGTTTGGAAAATGGGTTGTATTGGTGTCTATGGAGACTGTGTATAAAATAGAAACATACATACATACATAAAAGCATACACACACTCATACATACATACATACACACATACATACACACACATACATACATACATACATACATACATACATACATATATATATATATATCACCGTGATCACCGTGACCGACCAGGCCATCAGATGTTGTTACACATCGCTGGTCACAATGCGCTTCGCATTGTTTTAGCCTTCAAATGACGCCATCCCGCTGGCTAAGCGAGCAGGCCAATATATATATATATATTATATACATACACACATGTATGCACATATAAAAGCATATACATATATGTATGTATAC
>NW_021834339.1:22500-37500 GCF_006345805.1 Octopus sinensis
TCTTCCTAGTTTCTTAAGACGCTTCTAAACAAGGAACCGCTTTTACACAAACTCTTCTTGCGATACAATTAAGAACAGAAGAGGCGGAAGAAACCCTTCACGATTTCCAGTTCTTTTTGTGTTAAATGAGTTTTTCTCTTTCTCCTTTCTAAACTAACCCCAACAAAACAAGAGTTTTAGTTTCACTTTCACTTTCAGGAGTACACGTGTATCTTGGAGTACTCTCTTTTCTGTCACCATTGTTTTAATTAAAGCAGGTGAAAACTTTTTACACTTCGCACTTGTTATGTTTTCTTCCTATTTAGCAACAAACAAAAAACAAACAAACAAAATAATAATATTACATTAACATAACTTCTCAGTCATATATACGTGTATGTATGTATGTGTGCATGTATGTATGTATGTATGTATGTATGTATCTGTGCATGTATAGTTTAGGACAATCAGTAAGTTGTCATAATAGGATTCAGAGTTTCAAATGCCGGCTATTAATCTCATCGGCTATTAATGACAATAGACGCTATAAAAAAACTGTTTAATAAAAGGGAAGTTACTCTAATAGGTAGGAAAAAATATAAAAGATAAAAAATACACGCAACCATATTCTCACAACACATTGACATGAAAACCTCCTGTATATATATATATATATATATATATATTATATATATATATATATATATAATATATATATATATATATATATATAATATATATATGTGTGTGTGGTGTGTGTGTGTGTGTGTATGTATTTTTAGAAACTTTCCCTTACCATCGTATATATAGCGTCCTTTTAACCGCCAAGACACCACCACGGCAGGGGTGGCATCAACCACACATCTTATCAGGCCGGAACTGTTTTTTCTCAGTATTTGAACCGTAGGACAATCAACGTAGATGATTGATTCTGGAAAAAAAAATATCGATAATTGAGACCCTGACATGGTGAGGGTGGGATTCGGGTGTGAGTGGAATTTGAACGAAGACAGAGTTTGGTGAAAATAGAATTACCCAGTGAAGTGAACCGGGGTAGATTTACTATTCAATTCCATTTGGTGATCGATACCACGAGATTAAGAATCCCAAAGAAGAAATAAGTCAGCTGATCGATCACTAATCAGTTAGCGAGATCAATTATTGATTTTTCCCTCCACTAAATGAATTGTAAAGGGAAAGTAAAAAGCTGAAAGTGGACATTAAACTGGACAAAGAGAGAATTCAGTAATTAGAACTGGCGAAAATATGTCCATCACGTGGTCACTGTGTTGACCACGTACTGGAATCAGGAGCAGGTTTCTTGTTGACTTATTGAACTGTTGGCTTTCAGAATCGATTCAGCATCATCGTAAGAAGTAAATATTCTAATAAGTCAAAGACGGAGCCTTTATAAGTTCGTTTGATATGCTAGAAATAGAAGTAACATCGTCCACGAATCACATGCTACTGTCTTGTGATGTATCTGAATCAAAAACAGAATGGCCCATGGCTAGAATGCCACTGATCTTAGGTTCACTAGATCCGAGCTGACCGAGAGTTAAACAACAAGAGCAAGAACAACAAAGAGGCACACATCTGGCATTGTTGTCCTAGATACACTTTGTCTGAATAAAAGACAAGATGGCCGTGACAGCAACACTTTTGTACATAAGTCGTATTTATCGTTCGAGCCGCCATAATAACTTCAAAGATGAATGGTTTACTTCCGGTTGACACGCAAAGCCAGTATTTTTGGCACCAGAGGGCGTTGTCGACAGCGTCAACTGCAGCTCGATCTAAGCATCGGAAATTGTTACCCGAACATTTCCTTGTATTTACTTGGTTCAAGTTTCCACCCCAAAGTAATTACAGGTACAGGGAGGTTTGTGTAGTTACTGTCGCTCAGTAAATAACACTGGGCAGCATAGACACTGCCTATAGTACCGACTTACAGCTGAGTAGACTGAGCCACTGCTGCTATGGTCAAATCGATCGAGTTAAGTGGAGAAAGGGGGTGAACATGGGAGAGAGAAAGAGAGGGGGAGAGACATACGTACATACAGACAGACAGACAGGAGAAGAAAGAAAGAAAGAAAGAAAAAGAAAAGGAGCGATGCGGGTGGCGAGGTACGATCCATTGATCCGTCAGTTGGTAGGATAGCATACTTACCACGTGATCTGTAACGTAATAAATGAATAAATTAATAATCACAGTTTAAACTTCGTTCTGATATATAATTTCGTTTGATGTAATTATATTTTGATGAGTTTTTATGTCTCCCTTTTTCAGGAACAGTTGGAAGTATTGGTGAGCTGTCATAAAGATTAAAGTTGTTGTTGACCGACATGGAGGACTGGAAGGTATTAGAATATAGGGAAAAAGTTAGTTGTATCATGGATGCTTCGTGCCGCGTATCAAAATGCCGACATCATGGCTGCAGCTGAAATATCTCTGAACACTGTAGAGGTTGTAAGATGTGACGTAAGCAGCTGCAACGATGACTGTAAAGCCATGGCCAGCAGCAGCAGCAGCAGCAGCATCAAGGGACGCAGCAGGCGTTCTGACGGTGACGTCATGCTTCTCTCACAGCATTGAACAGAGCCTGAGGCTAAATTCAGGTGGCCATACGAAGCTGTGGAGACTGTGGTCAATCCCTGGCTAGAACGGATTGCTGCTAGAATGCCATGTGTGTGGGAGCGGGATACGGCTCCTTGCCATATCTCCAGAAAGAGTCAGAAGTGGTTTTCTGACAATTTGTACGACTCCATCGACCCCAATTTCTGTCTTTTAAATTCTCCCAATTGTAATTCCATGGAATTACTTTGCGTGGGACATGATTGAGAAAGACACCAACTGCTCTGCCTGCAAACACCAAGGCCGAGCCGGTGGCCAAGATCAAGGAGGTGTTCTCGGGGACACAGTGAGGAACGCATCCGCCAGGTTCCTTCTGGAGCTGTTTGAGGCTACGGGGGAGGCTAAAGGCGGCACCTTTCAGCAAACAGTTATCCCCCCCCCCCAGCAATAATCCAATCGATTCTTTTTGATTATTTAAAATAGTTTTATTTTTGGATGCGATATTGTGTTTTCTTTTCGTTTTATGCAAACTGCCAGATTTTGCTTGAACACCCTGTAAATGCTGACAGATGTTTTATGTCTCCGTGGACAGAAAGCAATGATTCCTCTACATTAAAATTCCAAACACTTAAAAGTGAATTGAACCACACAAAAGAAATAAACAGTGTCTATACTCACGATATACATTCAGATAAAAGTGCTCTTCCTCTAGAATCTTCTTACGATGACCAGTGGCACGGCAAGTGAATCGGCCAGCGTCTGACTGTGAGATATTGTTTATATAGAGGTGTGATGTGTAGTAACCTCTGTTTGTTGATAACCTTGACAAGAAAAGACGTAAAACATGGGAAAATATAAATAAAAAACATAATACAAAACGGTAGAATGAATAAGCTTTAACCCAAATCACTACAATTGTTTCCGTGCTTTATCACCAGCTGTTAATTGCTAAGTGTTTCACATATTATACATAGTATTGTATTAATATGATCCAGCAATAGCTGTATACCAGCACATCATCAGGTGAGTGTCTTTGAAAGTATCTGTAGAAGAGATTCAGAAAACACGTTATAAGGTTATTAGCCAGATGTTATAAATATAAATATATGTATTTAACTGTTGGTAAGGCAACAGTATTTCGTTTTGTAACTATGATATACTGCTAACTATATCATACGTTTACATGTCAATACTGTGTTTAACTTTATGTTAACAGCGCTATGATTTAATTAGAATTTTTATAGAATTCAGATCCAACACTGTTGGACATTTCGAAAACAAATACGTCTATGTAAACCATGCGATCGAAGATAAAAAAAAGTAAGTAATGGGTGTACATGAATATTTCAAGGATTATTGTCCTTTCATCAGCACCTTATCTAACACACACACACAACACACACACACACACACACACACACACACACACACACCACACACACACACACACACATTATTATTATTATTAATGAAAGGCTCCGATTTCCAGGACTCGGAGTTGTTCGTTTTCTATCATCAGCTGGGAAACCGATCCTGATTTTTTGGGGGGATATCGACCAAAGTTTGAAGATAACGCTTATCCTTATATTCTTCCATTAATAAACCTTTGTGAACGACACGTGCAATATACAGAGTCATTGTGTGTAACCCTTGGTAGTTCTCTGATAGTATTTTCCTAATATTATTTTTCCTACTGTTATACTCATTTCTACCATTATCATTACCATCAACATTATTACTATTATCATCTTTACTGTTTCCAGTGCTATTAATATTATTACTACAAATTATTATTACTTCTGCTATTATCCCTATTACTGTTATTAAATGGGTTGGCTAAATTTATTTGACCATTAACTTCCTTATATTACGTGCTGCTGTAATTTCGGCTTAGTGTTTCGTAGTTGAATTGGTAAATTTAACCGTATGTCTGTTAAATAACATACCATATTTACTTAGTGGTGGGAAATGCTTGTCCAGAGTCGCGAAAACATTCCTGGTATATTAGTGGCTATTTGTGCTCCTTAAGTGGCATTATACCCTGTAATCTATCTCCAGCAGGCCCCCCGTTTTCTAGGATTATTATAGTTACTATTTCTTAACATATTCCCATTAATATAGTTATTAGTAAATATGCTAGGGGAACCATATTTGCACTCTTAATTCGAGTTATATTATTTTTATTTTCATTACAATATTTAAAATCCTTTTATAAGAACCACCATTATCATCTCTATTACTATCCACATCATTGCTACCATCGTTACTGTTACTATTATCAATAGTATTATTATTATTATATTATTATTATTATTATTATTATTATTATCCCTATTAAAATTCATAGGTTGCTTAGATATTCTAAAGGTTTTATTAACATTAATTCTACCCTCGGGGCTCAAACTGCTATTCCCGCTTTTCATATCCCTCCTTCCATTAATCATAGTTCGTTCCCACTTACACTTCTTCTTTCTTTCATCCTTTCTAATTTCAATAGGGCTCATCCTATTTCTCTCCTTGTTAAAGTTTACCTTAGTCTTTTATCGTCATTGTCATGGTGATCGCTATCGTTATTCATAATTCCGTTCCTTCTCTATATTCTTATGTGTGTCTTTAATCGCATCATTAGGAACACAAAGTTTTTTCCCCCTAACAACCAGCTTCAGCCAAGGCGAATTTATAGTATTTCTCGTTTTGTTTAGATATTTTTTCATTAGCAGATAGTTTAGAGATTTTAAGGGAGACACTCCTAATATATAGACAGACAGACAGATAGATAGATAATATATACATACATATAATCAAGTATATACACACAAACACATACATGCACACACACGCACATATGTTACTACCAATGCAATCTTATACACACATTAGTGCAGTATTACACATCACTACAATGTTATATACACACCAGTGCAATGTTAGACAAATCCGCGACGTCCAGAGAATTAATCCTGTCTAAGCTTCTTAACAACAAGTTGTCGGTGGTTTAGGTTTAGAAAGAAAGATTACACTGACAGCTTTTTGTTGTTTTAATTCTCTTCCGAAGAGAGTTTCGTAAAGAAAGTAGAAAGAACATTAACAGCCTCTCCACACACACACACACACACCACACACACACACACACACACACACACACACACACACACAGACAAACACACTCCCTCACCCAAGCACCCTCCCATCCAAAACCCCAACCCACACACGCACGCACACACACACACACTCACCCCACCCGCCCACCCCACACACATTAATCTGAAACCCTTCATGCGATATACAATCGCCGAATCTATCCAAACGTGAACCAGTCTGATGTTGATGGTATCCATATTGCAATAATATGGAGAACAAAAGAGAAGCTAAAATTTCCTTCTTTCTTCTTTCTCTGGATCGGATTGGGATTTTGTCGGCATTTCTGGCAGCAGAACCAACCACTGGAATTAAGACTGTGCCATTGTGCCACCCAGCTTACTCTACCCCGTGTACTTTTTCAATGAGGCTAATTTGTTGCTGCGTCAGATGAAATACTTTGTTAGCCTCGCTTGGTTTTTGTTCGGGTTCCGCGTTCAAATCCTGTCAAGTTCAATTTTGCCTTTCAGCCTTCTGGGACCGGGTCGATAAATGAAATACAGGGGGTGGCCAGGCAGAATTGCTAGAGCTCTGTTTGTCTCGGTTCGTGGAGTTCTGAGTTCAAATCCCGCCATAGTTTACTTGGGAGACAGACTTAGTCAGTCGCCTGGTTTAAAACCAGCACTTGGTACCTCGAATACCTTGTGTACCTGGGTATCTCGGGTATTTTTAACTGTGCTCACTCTGTTGCAAGCATTCAGACTAAGTCTTCAGTTTTACGGGACCGCTCTCTCTCTCTCTCTCTCTCTCTCTCTCTCTTGTTTCCACCATTTTTTGCAAGCCCTGACCAAGCAATAAAAATGTCAAAAGATGAAGTGCAGTGACAGCAGCCATTTTCAAAGCGGACTCCAAGACAGGGGGGGGATTTAGTTAACCTCAAACCAGAGAGTTGGCGCCAATGCTTACCTCAGAATGAATTTTGCCAAAATACGTAAATACCAGGTGGTGAATGTTAAACAATGTGATGCATTAAGTCTACCATACAACAACAGTAAAATTCATCCCTATGGGCTTTCGTAGTTTCCATTTGCCAAATTTCCTGGACAATGGCGATAATATATTCATGTATAGCGTTAAAGAGACTGGATGGTCACGGTCTGGAAAGCTCTGGTCATAGGTCTGTTCGGTCAGATTTGACCTTGGGCTAAACAGCTGCAGCAGCAACAGCAACAACAACAAGAAGATGGAGGGGATAAAATATTTGGGAAAGGAGTGTGGGTAGGGGTTGCGTGGGGGTGGGGTGGGGCGAAGGGAATCAGCAATTTATAGGATTACGCAACGCTAATGATGATGATAATGATGATGATGATGGTAGTGTTGGTGGTGGTGCTACCCCTAATGAAGATGGCGGTGGTGGTGGCGGCGGTGGTGGTGGGTGTCGGAACCTTTCACTGGGAATCGATATCTGATAAACAGAATTCCTTTCAAAAGAGCAACAGGAAAAAACTGTATTTCTTTTTCATCCAATTGTGGAGGACGAAAAGCAAACAAGACAAAGCAAAAAATATGAATGAAATATAAATAAAAATAGAAGAAGAAAAGAGAAAAGAGAAAAGCAAGAATAAAAGAAGCGGGACTTTGTTGAATGTTGGTTAATGTGGACAAATGGCGACATTAACGAGAACCACTTAGTCACATGACCAGCAGAGATCGATATATTTACCACTTCGATATACAACGCTCCCATTCTCCCATCCTCCCGGCTTGATCAGAACTCAGACAGGAAAGAATCGCTGAAGGTTTTTATGTAAGGCAGGGGTTTATATATATATGAAGATAGCAACAACAACAACAACAACAGCAGCAGGAGCAACCATGTTATCAACAACAACAACAGCAACAACATAAAAAATTGCATAAAAATAGCAACGAGAACAGCAACAACAATAACAACAATGCCAAACACGACAACTACAACAATTACAATATCAACCACCTCCATCACCACCACCACCACCACCACCACATCCACCACCGCTACTACTACTACTACTACCACTACTACTACTACTACTACTACTACTACTACTACCACTACTACTGCTGCTACTGCTGCTGCTGTTGCTACTACTACTACTACTACTACTACTACTACTACTTCAACGAGCAAAAAAAAACAGTTGTAGCGTGGTCAATAGCCATACTGGAAATAAGAGCAAAATATCTTCCAAATCATATCCTAACGTCTCAAAAGTGGAAGGACACTAAAGATGGAGGTTCGATGGGATGGTCGTGACAAGAACGTCTCTATTCTACACATGCTTATACACCGACTTAAAATCACCAATGCTTAAGACACATCGAGCCAAGTAAAATCGTGGCCATCCTCACAAACAGGCGTCACTTTTAGATGTGCCGGTGCCACGTAAAACACGCCCGTGCCAGTGGCACGTGAAAGGCACCCAGCACGCTCTGTAAAGTGGTTGGCGTTAGGAAGGGCGTCCAGCCATAGGATACGATACATTGAGCCTGGGCAGCTCCTGTCAAACAGCTCAACCCATGCCAACATGGAAAACGGACGTTAAATGATGGTGATGATGATGATGAGGAGGAGGAGGAGGAAGATATTCACATACAACTGCTCATACCAGAGAAACTGATTGTAACTGGAAGTGCCATCAGAAACCGGAAGGTCCTTCCACATAATACACCAACGAATACATTCAGCGATCGCCCACGAACTAAGATACTTCCCTCCCAAACACACCCCGTATCTACACACACACACACATACACACATACAAATACACATACACATACACACACACACATCAGCACTCACCCATAAAATTGACCTTAAACCGGAAGTACCGCCAATTCAACTTACCTTCCGAAAGAGGAGTCGATCTCTTTTCCTCCGGGAGTAATCCAAACAAGTTTCGGTCGGTTTCCGTGTGGTCCTGGGCCCAGGGCCATACAGTTCAGCACCAGATTTGAACCCAGAGGTACAAGCCTTGTTCTGTTGGGGAATACAACCAACTCCAGAGATTCTGTTGAGAGAAACAATAACAATTTAAGTTCAAACTGAAATTCGAACCAGAAACAATTGTAAGTATTTATTAAGAGAAACACTAAAACTACAAAACCGCTGGAAATGGGGGCGGTGGGCCTCATACATTAGTCATTTGGCGTATTTCATTTGATTCCCCAGTTAAGAAATTCCTAACATCACAATCTCTCCCAACATATTGGCTTCTATCTTCTTTGCTATAAGTTTAGTGAGTAGAATCGTTAGCGAGTCGGACAAAAAAAAACTTAGTGGCATTTCGTCCGACAGTTTACGTTCTGAGTTCAAATCTCGTCGAAGCTGGTTTTTACCTTTCATCTTCTCAGGGTCTTTTTTTCCTTTAGGTATAATTAGTTTGAATTTATATTTGGTTATTATTGTGGTTGTTTTTGGAGTTTCTGAGGTCACTTTGGGGTTATCATTACTTGTAAGATTTATTCGGTTGCATGGTAATGAGATTAAGGTTTTATAAATTATAAGAATATTAATAGGGGTAACTGGGTACTGGAGTTGATGTAATCGGTTTCACCCCCGCTCAAAATTGCTGGTTTTATGCTAAGATTATTATTATTATTATTATTATTATTATTATTATTATTATTATTATTATTATTATTATTGAGTGAGAGAGCTGTGCATGCCATCAAAGTGACACTGGGGTAAAATATACGAAGCCCAGTATACCTATCATGATTACCCCTCTGATAAAGGTACACTAGGCACATGCATCACAACCATATGTGCGCGACATGGTGATCTCATATCAAGATAAACAGCACATGACCTTGTAGATGGGGCCCAGTTAGAATTTTCTTCTGGTTGAGTAGCCCATCCCGCTCAAAAGGTCCCTGAATAAGGATTGTTTAAGGATGTTGAACGAACCACCCATGTTTCCAAAGGTGAATTATCCAGACCTCTAAGAATTCCTTTCAACACAGGGCTATAATGCTCCCCCACTTATTATTATTATTCGGTAGTTTTATTTTTATAGCGTGCTTTCACTTCACTACCGAGCGCAGCTCTGTGTGCCTTGGGTATGTGCTGTGATTTGTTGTGATGCTCTGATGGTTATTGTATGGAAAGTGTTCTGAGTAGGATGTGTGCAGTGCCTAGTAGTGCAATTTTCTGTATGTTATATGTGTTTGTAAGTCCTGGTGTTTTTGTTATGTATTTGTCTGAATATTTTATTATTATTATTATTATTATTATTATTATTATTATTATTATTATTATTATTATTATTATTATTATTACTGAAGGCGGCGATCTAGCAGAATGCTTAGCACGCCAGGCAAAATGCTTTACGTTCTGAGTTCAAATCCCGCCGAGGTGGACTTTGCTTTTCATCCATTTCGGAGTCGATAAATTAAGTACCAGTTAAGGACTGGGGTCGATGTAACCAACTTAACACCTTTCTCGAAACTGCTGGCCTTGTGCCAAAATTTGAAACCATTATTATTAAATTGCATAAATAAATAATAACTATTATTAGCAGCAGTCGTTGTATTTGTTGTTGTTATTGTTGATGTTATGATTGTTGTTGTAATAATTTTATGAATGATTTCTTAATTAGTAAAGAAGCCTTGGGCTTGAAGTAGTTGGTGTTCTTGATTGATACGTAAAAATAGAATGGCTGAAAAACACAGAAACAGATCTTTCGCTCCCACCACCACCCCACTCTCTCCCTCTCTCCCGCCAAAATATCCCCAACTCCACACCTGATACAATAACCGTAATTATGAGTGTTGATGAAATTAATTAAGTCATTAATGATTTAATCAAAAGACAAACAAGAAAGCGAGAAGAGACAAAGATGCAACAACGAAGAAGATGATTTGAGAAAGATGGGAAAACAGACGTAAAACGATGTCGAAAGAATTCCCTGGAGTCAAAGATTGTCTGAAATAGACGTGAAGAATTAAAATATTCTGTTTTGGTAAACAGCTGTGATCTTCGACAGAAAAATAAAACCATTTAAGTTTAGTTATCAACAAGTTTTCGAGGAAACGTGTGAAAAAAATATACCGCTTACGTTAACAAAAACGTATAAATAAATATGGAGGATTTGAAGCAAATATCAGGAAAAAAAACGTTATTTGTTTATAGTGTTTATCATCTTAAGTAAAGTTTGTTGTTATAACTTAACGGTTTTTAGTGTAGATATGACTGCGTGGTTAGAGAGATCGCTTCGCAACCACATACTCATGAGTTCGCCACAGAATTCGAGAAACCAGCTTTATGAGAATTTATCTTGAAACTAAACTTTTAATTTCAATATAAATCCATGTCCTCTACATGTATTGAGCACTCCTTTCTCCCCCATTCGACACAGTGCAACACACTCACACGCTATGGATGAGAAGGAATGACCTGAAAATAGAGACAGAAGCAGTTATATGCGCAGCTCAAGAACAAGCGTTAAGGACTAACTATGTGAAGTGCAGAATTGACAGCACTACCGACAGCGACAAATGCAGAATATGCAGTGAGAGGGGTGAAATGGTATGGCACATCGTTAGACAATGTGGCAAGAATGTTCCATTGGGAGCTCTGTGGAAATCACGGCCTACAAAGAGCAAAGATGTGGTATGAGCAAGCCCCAGGAGGAGTCACTGAGAATGAAGATTGCAAAATCCTGTGGGATGTAATGATCCAGTGCGATCACCTGACCAGACATTAGAAACTGGACAATGTTGTGGTGAATAAAAAAGAAAGAATGTGTATGATAATCAACATAGCATGCCCTGGTGACAACGGGATCGATGTGAAAGAAGAAGAAAAAATAAACAACTCTGACGATTTAAAGTGGGAAGTACGAAGGTTGTGGCCAATGAAGAGAGTAGACGTGATACCAATAGTAACTGGTGCACTTGGCTACCAACATGGGACTGAAAAAGATTGGTGTTGCAAGTGTGAATGTAGAACACCTACAAAAATCAGTATTGCTTGGAACTGCAAGAATTCTTCGCAGGGTTCTTGAAGCATGACCAGTAAACAAGTGTCACCTTAGTCTGCTGGCTGTGGACAGCTGACACTTTCCATCATACCCGGCAAAATAAGCTATGAGTTTTCATCAAACAACAACAACAACAACAACGTGATGAAAATTAATCAATATTCATTATCACCATGTAAATATCAAATAAGTAATTAACTTTCTAATTAACTAATTACAGAATGTTTATAAAACTTCCTGTTAATTTGCGAATATTTTTAACTGGTTTTGTTTTTATTGGTTGGAATCACAGACTTAAGAATGGGAAATTGTTAAAATGGTAAATATAGGAACTTGTTTCTGTTCTTGACATTTTCTAATGTAGGAAGGTGTTTGCAAATGTTTACTGGCTGGGAGACATGTAGTAATAAATGCAGAGGTACATTAATTAATGAAGGGTTATATTAATACTGAGACATGTAGCAGAAAATAGAAAATGTTAAGACGTGTAGCAGTTAGTACAAGAAAATTTTAACCCATGTAGCAGTATATAAAGGGTCGTGGGGATTTTAAGACATGGTGATCCATGTAGCAGTATATGCAAGGAAATGTTAATGCTAAAACATGTAGCAAATAGGAAGTATTCATGTTAAGACATGTAGCAGTAAATACGGAAGAGTGTTAATTCTAAGACATTTAGCGGTTAATATAAGAAGGTACTAATGTTGAGACATGTAGCACTAAGTAAAAGGACGCATTAATTTTTGAACATGTAGCACTAAATATGTGAAAGCATTAAGTCATGTTGCAGTAAACAGAAGCAAGTATTAATGGTGTGACATAGCATAAAATGCAGAGGAGCATTAACTTTAAGACATGTAGCAGTAAATATGAGAATGCGTTAATGTCGAAACATGTAGCAGATGGGTGACATTAACTTGCTGCTCTTCCACGGTGTGGTTTCATGTAGTCAATACTTAGAACAGTAACTGCAGTGATATCAAAGTTGTGTCGAAGCAAACCATTTAATACATTCATAATTAAACTCGTAGTTGAAGGAGAATAAATGTCAGGAAGGAAATAAGAGAATTTGATATTGGCGACTTTACAATAATAACTCATTTATGATCGATCATAGCGGAGGGGGTGGTGGTGGGCTAGATTGGATGGAACTCTGTCATTAACTATAAGAATAATGGACTTAGTAGCAGAAACGTTTTCAGAATTCCAACTCATTAGTGATCATTAATAAATTGGTAAAAAAAAACTGAAGGGAGTGTGGGAAGTAGACTCGGACAATTATCTGTTTGTTTTAATGCCATCGGTACTGGATTACCAAATTATATAACGAAAAGGAAGCCAGCAGACGGAGAGATTAAAATAAGATAAGAAAATGTGTTTCCTTCTAAGACGAAAAAAAGTCAAAACGAAAAAGAAAAACAAAAACCAAATCGAAACTGAAGAATAATCAATAAAAAATAGCAGAGTGGAAGCTGGAGTGGAATGGACTGGTGGAAAAATAAAATAAATAATAGATGGGATATTAGCAAAAAGAGAAATTAAGAAGCAAACTCGAAAATGCCATGTTAATAAACTGTCAATCGAGATGTGAATTATAAAGTAAAAGAGTGGTTCGGGCAATTATTGTCATATTTACGTCGCCAGGGGAGAAATTATAAAAAATGTCTTCAGATTCGTTTTTGTAATTTAAATTGAGAGCATTTGAACTTGGCTACACAGGAAGCAATGAAACCGACACAGACCGAGTTAGCAATGGTGTCTGTACGGGTGTTGCTATATGATGCTAAAAATAAGAGCTGAGTCGTGCAAAAGTTACATTATATGGTGTTGTAAGAGGAAGGATAGGTTGGATAACGTGTTGTTGGATGCACACTGCTTGTGTCATCTCTTGTGAAAGGTAGGAGAGTCCAGTTTGCTGGACATTGTTGTAGAGCTGAAAAAGAAGTAATTTCTACTCTTCTCCTCTGGAAGCCATCTACTCGCAATAGCAGAGGGCGCACACTCTCCTACCCTGATGTAATCTCCAGGGATACAGGCATCCAGCAACAGGACCTCCGTAATGCTATGATGGACCGTGAAGTCTGGCGTAGCATGGTAAATTCCATTGTCTCGACCACGGTCGAACAATGATGATGATTGAATAAAAGACGAGTTGATCACGGTTAGAACGGCTTTGATCAAAGGTTTAACCGCAGGACAGTCTCGTGGGACAGGACTATTCTGGTTAAACTACCACAAAAAGGAAGGACATATTGGATAATGTAGTCTAAGGTACATCGTGGCAGAATAAAAGATAGAATGGTCACAGCTGGGACATCTTTGTTCACATATCCACTGGTTCAAGAGTGAGCTGGGTCAAAACAACAACAACATCCTGAAGAATATTATCTCTGTGGCAAACGCGAGGAGAGAATTGATGACGTGATGCAAAACAGTAACCGACGTTAGATTGGTTGATCCAAAGATAAACAGATTCAGCCTTTCTATACAGTTAGCTGCCTGCCTCCCTGTGTGTATGTGTGTGTGACTGCGGGTATGTGTGTATGGGAGAGAAAGATAGAGATAGACGGTGTGTGTGTGCGTGTATGGATGTTTTTATGTATGTGTCTATGTGTGATTGTACTACAGTTTTAAAGTTATGGACAGGCGCTGTGATAAGGACGTTTATCAGCTGCCCACGTTTCCAAATAAGGGTAGTATAAGGGTAGTAATGTATGCGGGTATGTATGTAAGTAGGCATCTGTGAATTTCTGTACGTATGTATGTTTGCACGTATGTGTGTATGTGTGTATGTATGTATGTGTATTTTTTGAATGCATATATATATATATATATATATATATATATATATATATATATAAGTTTATGATGTATGTATATATATATATATATATATATATATATATATATATATATATATATGTATACTTATTACATAATGTCTACACATACATACATATATATTTATCTAGAAATATATACATACAGACATTCATACATACATACATACATACATATGTGTGTGTGTATATGTGTGTATGTGTGTGTATTTGTATATGTATGTGTCTATGTATGTTCTTTTAAGTATAATTTGTGTATAAAAGCATGAGTATAGCACAATGGCCGCAATGTTTTCAAGTTGTCGCCTTCTCTTATATTCGTTACTCAAGGAAATCTTATGAGCATATCCTACCCTGTACACACACACACACAACACACACACACACACACACACACGCCTACGCAATGACACGTAGACGAGCAGACGCTTGGCATGGCCTCTGGTCCCTCCTTGTCCTCTTCTGAATTTCTGTAAATACGCACACATACACGCAAGAACAACAA
>NW_021834339.1:42500-51990 GCF_006345805.1 Octopus sinensis
TCACACATATATATACATACACATACATACATACAATACACACACATGCACATGCATATATGTGGAAGAAAAGCTCGATGCTATGTATGTTTAATCCTCGTATAATTATAGTCTTATATAGAAGGAGGTGCATATATGCAACGATGCATACATAAATCTATAATTTAAGTGTTTTTATGCGTTACACTGCACGTGTCGGTTGCTATGTGACCAAAGACTCGTGTTGTGTGTATATATTTCTGTATATATATATATATATATATATATATATATATGCATAGCAGTGTGTATACACATATTCCTTTATGCTTTTATACATGCGTTTGCCTGCGTATAAAGACATTTATCTCGTACACTTATATCCATAATTTTACACACAGACACACAGACACACAGACACACACAACACACACACACACACACACACAGATATGTAAACATATATACATTGATATATGATCGCTGATTTATTTGCCGGTGAAACATGATGTTGTAGGCAAGACAACGTGCAATGAGATCCGCCAGAACGATATTCCTGAGGCCACAGTATTGTAGAGGCCATATCCACTCATAAGAGAAAGAGTACTAGTGGGATGTCTATGTGGGGAAGGCCTCAATAAAATGCAAAGATAATAGACCAGACATAGTAATTTGGGATAGAGACGAGAAACTCTGTACTGTAGAGGAAATGAGCTGTTCAGCTGATGCCAACATAAAGCTAAAAAGAAAACGCTGAACTATTGAGAAATTTACAGCTACTCTACCCAGATTAGATTTATACCCGTAATTAGCGAGGTACAAGGATATGTAATAAACTGCCTTAGCAACCAACTTGTGAAATTAGGCTTCTCAAAACCTGAAAGAAGAATGCTAATTAGAAGATTGCAGATTCAAGCCATCGATGGAACTGTTAAAATATATGAAACTTTGCAAAAGTTTTGTATAAATGAACATATCGAGGCATGCCAGTAGATGAATGAGAATGCATGCATAAAACATCAACATTTGTTCTGACTCCGGGTATTGCACATGTGCACACAAACATGCACAACTGCTGTTGATGCAGTTCAGATTCCTTTGAGGAGGAGACTTGGATCTTGGGGCATTTTCCGATGCTCTGGCGTTTTCCTCAATCTATCGCCCTCACCGGGGATCGAACTCAGAAGATATGACACAATTAAATACTGCAATGTATTCTGTTGGCTTCTCTAACCGTTTTGCCATCCAATAACATCAGAGTTCTCTCTCTCTCTTCTCTCTCTCAACACACACACACACGCACATACACGCACAAACAAACAAACACACACACACACACACACACATCTAATCACGCACCCATGTATGTAGGTGTATGTACTGATAACACGTATCTATCTATCTATCTATCTATCTATATCTATCTATCTATCTATCTATCTATCTATCTGTCTGTCTGTCTGTCTGTCTGTCTGTCTGTCTGTCTGTCTGTCTATCTATCTATCTACCTGTCTGTCTATCTATCTATCTATCTATCTATCTATCTATCTATCTATCTATCTATCCATCTGTCTATCTATCTATCTATCTATCTATCTATCTATCTATCTATCTATCTGTCTATCCATCTGTCTATCTATCTATTTACATATATATGCACATATGTACAAATGTATAAATATGCATGCATATTATGTATATATATATATATATATATATATATATATATATATATGTGTATATTACGTATATATATATTGTGTATACATTATATACATATGTATAACATGTATAACATCTATAATATACGTCTATATATATTTGTAATATATACATACATATATAGTATGCATGTATGTATATATGCACACGAGTAAACATTATTACGTGTGTGCGTCTGAGCTCGCGCGTGTGAGTGTGTGTGTGTTTGACTATAAAGTGTCAGCGATGTAAAGCGAGGTCTCCCCCATTTACAACAAAAACATTGTAATTGTGTGTAATTTCCCCATTCAGCCTCCATTTTGAAAGAACGGAGTCCATCTTGATTGTACAACAAACGTTTGTTGTCCACCGTTCAATAAATAATATATGACCTCTGTGTATATGTGTGTGTGTGGGTGTGCGTGCGTAAATGTATGCATGAGTGTGTTCGACTGTGTGTGTGTATGTTTATGCCGTTCTTTATCCGTTTCTGTGCGCATTTCTGCTCTGTGCATGTTGTGTGTTTCTAAGCGTCGCATGCGTGTATGTATGCATGTTTTTGTAAGTTTTAATGCGGATATGTGCGTACGTGAGTATTTTGTGTATGTGTGTGCAGGATGTGTGTGTATGTGTATGTTTATATAAATGTGTGTATATGGGTTGTTATTGTTATTGTCACTCCTCTTCTCATACGTCGGTGCGTCACTGTGGCTTGTTTGTTGTTGTTGTTGTTCGTATTATTCGTCGAAACCTCAACGGTAATTTTATTGTTGCATTTTTTATTAATGGTCGTCGTCTTGTTGTCGTTGTTGTTATTGTTAATAGAAGTATTGTTATTGCTGTTAATGTTATTGCTGTTAATGTTATTGCAAGCCCTGTTTCTTCCGCTAAAACAATATTGACCAAACCACAGCTAAACGGGAAGACGAGTCAAAAAAAAACCGAACGCCACTAAATAATTTCAATTCTTGTTTGGCGCTAATTTCCCTCATTCAAAGTTTTTGTCTTATTCGTATTTTTTTTTTCTTTTTCTTTTTGAAACTGAAGAATAGCAAAAACCATACTCTGCTATTCTTGATGCCCAGTCTGATCTAGACATCTGTTGGTCACTATCTCAGACTAGACCTGTGTCATTGAAGTGACCAATGTCCAGTCTTAACATCTGTAGGTCGATGTCGCCAAGAGTAGTTACATGACAACCCCCACGACCACAACCGCCACCGCCACCACCATTATCACCACTGAAACCTTTACGTTTTGGGCCCTTGACCTGCTACAAATAACAGTCACACAAGCAGAGACGGAACGTTACATCATGTCATCCTACAGACTCCAGAAAAAGACGGGATGGTCATTGCTGGAATGCCTTTTAATATACGTTCACTTCATCAGAGATGAGATGGAGCTCATGAAAAAGAACAAACACAGCAACAACAGAAATAAAAAGTTTCTGAATAGAGTCGAAGGGCAGGAATTTTGGGGGAAGGGGGTTGATCGATTGTAGAAAGTGCGTAACTGGTACGTTAACTATAATGGCCCCCGAAAGAATGAAAGATAAAGTCGACCACGACGGGATTTGAACTCAGGATGTAAAGAGTTGGAATGAAATGGCGCAAAGCATTTTGTCTGAGGCCCAAACGATTCCGCCAATCCACCACCACCACAGAAAACAAAAATAACAACAATAATGGTTTAAAAATTTGGCACAAGGCTAGCAGGGTTTGAGGGGAGGGGCAAGTCGACTACATCGACCCCCAGTGTATCACTGGTATTTATTTTATCAACCCCGAAAGGATGAAAGGCAAAGTCGACTTCGGCGGAATTTGAACTCAGAATGTAAAGACGGACAAAATGTCGCTAAGTGTTTTTGTCCGGCGTGTTACCGATTCTGCCAGCTCGCTGCTTTTTAGCAACAACAACAATAGCAACAAGACGAATAAAACTTTAACCTAAACACGCTGTCCAAATATTTACCATTGTCATTAATCACGATATTCTGTTTGGCCCAGATTGATATATACACATATATACACAATCATACATACAAATAGACTATTTCTAAAAATAGCAACCATCCTTGCAAAACATACATACAAGACTGGAGACGAAGAAAAAAGTTTGGTCATTCTCCTAAAATTCTTATAAAGAATTATGTTTTCTGATGAACTTTTGTCAAAGCAACACACACTTTCTCCTATCAAATCCTGTCCACAAATTCTTTCTGTATATTTGCTTATAAACAATCATGATTTTTGATGAACTTATAAACAATTATGAATTTATTTTACTGCCTATCTTGAACTCTATTACGTAAACTGTTAGAACACAAAGCCTCTCTTAGCAATTTCTTATCGTTGTCAAAGACTCTACCACTGTATTTTAATACATCTACGTTAAATAATTCTTAACACTGCAAAGACTACACAAAGCCTTACACTTTACTTTTGAGAATCTTTTTTGAAAAAAATGTGAAACCGGTCAAGTCAATAAGCATCTTTAAAAGACCTCAGCATTTTAAAATCCTCTCCCCTATATATTTTCACTCGTGTGTGTGTGTGTGTGTGTGTATGTGTGTGTGTGTGTATATATATATATATTTCTTTACTGCCCACAAGGGGCTAAACACAGACGGGACAAATAAGGACAGACGAACGGATTAAGTCGATTATATCGACCCCAGTGTGTAACTGGTACTTAATTTATCGACCCCGAAAGGATGAAAGGCAAAGTCGACCTCGGCGGAATTTGAACTCGGAACGTGACGACAGACGAAATACAGCTACGCATTTCGCCCAGCGTGCTAACGTTTCTGCCAGCTCGCCGCCTTTATATATATATATATACATACACATATATCCAATCTCTCTCTCTCTCTCTCTGTATATATATATATATATATATATATATATATGTATGTATGTATATACATAGATACATACAGACGTACATACACGCACACACACACACACGCGCACGCACTCACGCATACACACATACACACGCTCACTGACACACAATCACAATCGCAGACACACGCAATCACACACACATAAACACACGCAAACACACAAACACAGGTAACACAGAGACTCGAATACAAACACACACATGCATTCGCCAACACACACACACACCCACAGACACACACATACACTCAAACACTGGCGCACAAACACATAGACACAATCACACACAGACACACACTTACTCCCCCACGCCACACACACAGTGCACCAAAGTGGAAGTCTGGTGAGGGTTGTGAACAATTGAAACACAGATGAACGAGGGCAGAAGATTAAAGCAGCGTAGCCTGGTGGTTAGAGAGTTGGGCTCACGATATTTAGGTCTGGGGATCGATTCTCGAACAAGACGATATGTTGCGTTCTTGAGCAAGACACTTCATTTCACTTCCGCTTCAGTTTCATTCAGTTGTAAATGAGTACCATCAACAGCTGGGAAGTTAACCCTGCGAGGCACTGGGGTACCATCCAGGGTAGGACGAGTTTCGTCATCTTAGAACGCGTTGCCTTCTGCCTGTCCTGTGTATCGCACAAGGCATTTTCCCCTGGGGTCCAGGTTTAATCTATGGTACACAGTGTGGAGGCGCGTGTCTTGGTGGTTAGACTAATTGGCTCATGATTGCAAGGTTGTCAGTTCGATTCCCGGCTTTGCATCATGTCCTTGCGGGAGACGCTTTATTTTACGTTGCTCCAGTCCATACAGTTATACCTGTAATTCAAAGGGGTCATGCTGAATCTCCTTGAGAATTATGTTAAGCTTTGGTGTGTCTGTGGAATACTCAGCCACTTACGTGTTAATTTCACGAGCAGGCTGTTCTGTTGATCAACTGGAACACTCATCGTCGAGGTCGACGGAGGACCAGTTTTATGGTGCACATTCCCCATTTTTTTTTTCAACCATCAGAGTAACTTGGAACTTAGGAAAGGGTCAATTGAAAGTCTAAAAACAAACGAAGAACCTTATAAAAATGCTTTGGACATGCAAACGGTCAAACCTATCGGAGACCCGGTGACCATCAGCCTCAGGACCCAACTGAACTCAAGGCAAACCTTTTTCTCATTCCTTTCTTACGACTGGAGCTAGTTATTTCGGTGAAGCAGTGGCTTCACCAGTTGACATCCGGTGTTGGTTTATCTATGTTCTCATAACTTAGCAGTTACTCTTTTACTCTTTTACTCTTTTACTTGTTTCAGTCATTTGATTGCGGCCATGCTGGAGCACCGCTTTTAATCGAGCAACTCGACCCCGGGACTTATTCTTTTGTAAGCCCAGTACTTATTCTATCGGTCTCTTTTGCCGAACCGCTAAGTAACGGGGACATAAACACACCAGCATCGGTTGTCAAGCAATGCTAGGGGGACAAACACAGACACACAAACACACACACGCATATATATATATATATATACATATATACGACAGGCTTCTTTGAGTTTCCATCTACCAAATCCACTCACAAGGTTTGGTCGGCCCGAGGCTATAGAAGAAGACACTTGCCCAAGGTGCCACGCAGTGGGACTGAACCCAGAACCATGTGGCTGGTAAGCAAGCTACTTACCACACAACCACTCCTGCCCAATTTCTAAAACAATAAGTACTGGATTCAATCTGTTCGACTAAACACCTACAGCATGGCCGCAGTCTGGTGACTGACTCAGTTAAAAGATAAAAAGAAGAAATTGAAACCGTACAAATCGAGTGCGAGCACCGCATTAACCGAGGGACAGCTACACAAACAGAAAAACTGGAAAATCAGACGCTGGGACGGATATCTAAGCCTTGTGGTTGTTTAGTATAAATCCGTCCTTAACAAGCAAAACTATGTTGACAGGAGATCCAGAAATGACCACCCTGTCAGTGTTTCTCCACCGGGGACCACATGACCTTTGGGGGACCACATGACCTTTGGGGGACCACATGACCTTTGGGGGACCACATGACCTTTGGGGGACCACATGAAATTTTGTTGCTAAAATTTATCTGCAATAAATGGGTTATAATTCCACAAAACACAAAATATTTGAACATTTCTTAAAATACAATTCCTAATAATATAAAAATATAAAAGGGTTTTTCGGACAAGGAATAATTAGGAGGGTCCACTCGAATAAACTCGGGATCAAAGGGGTCCGCGGGCAAAAAAAGGGTTGGGAACCACAAATCTATATCAAATGTATCCTTTCATTTTATTTGGGAAGACAGCGATTTGAAGGAGATTTAGCTGATGTGTTTAGCAGTCTGAACGACCATGTAGACGTAGATATATGAATGGATACGTGTGTATACGTGTGGAGGCGCAATGGCCCAGTGGTTAGGGCAGTGGAGGCGCAATGGCCCAGTGGTTAGGGCAGCAGACTCGTGGTCGTAGATACGCGGTTTCGATTCCCAGACCGGGCATTGTAAGTGTTTATTGAGCGAAAACAGGTAAAGGTCTACGAGGCTCCGGAAGGGGTTGATGGCGAACCCTGCTGTACTCTTTCACCACAACTTTCTCTCACTCTTTCTTCCTGTTCCTGTTGTACCTGTATTTCAAAGGACCAGCCTTGTCACACTGAATATCCCCGAGAACTACGTTAAGGGTACACGTGTCTGCGGAGTACTCAGCCACTTGCACGTTAATAAATGAGCTGCGACGTCACAGGTGCCAAGCTGTGTCGGCCCCTTTGCCTTTCCCTTGGATAACATCGGTGGCATGGAAACGGGAGGCTGGAATGCATGGGCGACTGCTGGCCTTCCATAAACAACCTTGCCCAGACTTGCGCCTCGGAGGGTAACTATCTAGGTGCAATCCCATGGTCAGTCATGACCGAAGGGGGGTCACAACAACGTGTACGTGTGAGTATATATAATAGTGTGTGTGTGTATGCGTGTGTTATAACGTAATTGTTAAAGTTGATAACTTTCGCAATAAGTTTAATATCAACAAATTAACTCTGATGTTACATTACTACAGAGGTAAATCGCACGGGCATACACACACACTTGCATACACACACACAACATGTATATACTTACATGTACTCACACACATATATGTATGTTTATACATAAAAATGTATATCTGTACATACATAAGAACATACCGCATAGAGACATATACATACATGCACACACACATATATATTATATATAGATGCACATATACGTGTACATATCTATAAGTGCGTGTGTGTATGTGCAGCGCACGAATGTATACATAATACACACACGTATATATTTATGTGGCTGTGTGGTAACTAGCTTGCTTACCAACCACATGGTTCCGGGTTCAGTCCCACTGCGTGGCACCTTGGGTAAGTGTCTTGTATTATAGCCTCGCACCGACCAAAGCCTTGTGAGTGGATTTAGTAGACGGAAACTGAAAGAAGCCTGTCGTATATATGTGTATATTATATATATATATATATATATATATATGTGTGTGGTGTGTGTGTGTGTGTGTGTGTGTGTGTGTGTTTGTGTTTGTTACCCCATCATCGTTTGACAACCGATGCTGGTGTGTTTACGTCCCTGTAACCGACCAAAGCCTTGTGAGTAGATTTAGTAGACGGAAACTGAAAGAAGCCTGTCGTATATATTTATATATATATGTATGTGTGTGTGTGTTTGAACGTCTGTGTTTGTCCCCCTAGCATTGCTTGACAACCGATGGTGGTGTGTTTACTTCCGCGTAACTTAGCGGTTCGGCGAAAGAGACCGATAGAATAAGTACTGGGCTTACAAAGAATAAGTCGTGGGGTCGATTTGCTCGACTAAAGGCGGTGCTCCAGCAAGGCCACAGTCAAATGACTGAAACAAGTAAAAGAGTAAAGGAGTATATACACACACACGCACGCACACACTAAAAGCATCACCACAACCAGCAACAACAACAACAGCAACATCAACAGCAAATGCAAACGTCAACACATTTTCCTACAAAGTTTTGCATCGACAAAAACAAGACAACCCCGACTCGATGACGATGTCGGAGGCGTTGGCGATGTTAACGCTCTGACGTGGGGGTCGAGCCTGGCTGTGGACAAACCACCGGGTCTGCTATAGTATTAATAAAAAGGGGACAGGTGAACAGGGAGACAGTGAAACCCTTCTTACCTGCTGTATGTTGGTTAATGATCCACAATAAAAGAGGTAACACCAGCACAGCTAACGCGCGTCGACTGTACTCCATCGCTTCTCCTGTATACACTGTCGCTATACTAACCGGCTCGGCTCGGCTTGTCTATATATATATAGATGTATATATAGATGTGTGTGTGTGTGTGGCTGTGAGTGCGCGTGTGTGGCTGTGGATGTGTGCCTCTCTCTATATATTAGTGCAAACTCATTTGTACGCGTATCGTGTGTACATTTATATTATATTACTTGCAAATCCGGGTGTATATATCTGTGTTTATGTTTGTATAGGGGCGGAGTGGACTTCTGCGAGCGTTTCGCGTTTATGTGCATCAATGCACGCGCATATGTGGAAACTGTTTAATCTAATATACATGCTAGACGTACATGTTCTCTATAATATATAATGTGTTGATATATATATATAATATATATATATATATATTATATATATATATATATTATATATATATATATATATATTATATATTATATACACGCACACAAAACACTCGTATTATATTACTAGCCGGTTCTGTGTGCGTGTGTGTGTGTGCGTATGTGTATATATATATATCTTGTATATGTGTGTGTATTTGTAAGCGTAACACTTTACTCTCTCTCTCTCTCTCTCTCTCTCTCTCTCTCTCTCTCTCTCTCTCTCTCTCTCTCT